>NC_134409.1:58006187-58306187 GCF_038048845.1 Mixophyes fleayi
CTGATCTAGGAGTAGAATCTGAATGGAAAAGACAGACAATTCAATATATGTGTCTTAGTAATTATATAATAAAGTAGAATAAAAATAGAATAAAAGGACTTGTACAAGGGTGTAGAAATATATCTAAACGGGCTGCAAAAGCATATAATTATAACCTTTGAAATAACACTTTTTAGCTATAAATTTCTACAATAAGCAGAAGTGACTAGCGGACACAAAGTGGTACACAGCAAAACAGGCACAGTGGTGAAATGACTAAAATGGAAAGCATTAGCCAATGTGGATACACCCATGGAAAGTCAAGAGATTTATACTAGAAATATATGATCAATCACTAGCGTAGAACAGTAGCCCTATTTTAAGCTGATGGTTACAGTATATACTAAATCTGATCTCACACAGTTTTGTTTTTTTTTACTTTTTTGATCTTATAGGTGGGGTCCTTTTTTCTTTCAATGTTTAAACGTATTGTGTTAACAATTGTTTGTGCTATTGATCTCCAATTCCGTAGTAAGTAATAGAAAACAATTCACAATTGCCAGGGATTACTATTTCTATTTTTATCTCTTTTACATCTGTCATGAATTTATGCCACTTATCACAGATATTAGCTGCAATCCTAGCACATGTAAGTAGAACAAATATAAGACAATTGCACATATTTTTACACCTGTTCTACAAAAGATTATATCTGTTGTATGAAACATATTAACTACACATTCTGCTGTTGCATTGGTTATACTTGACCAATAAATATGGTACTAGAGGATGCAGTTTTAGCATTTGACTATTGCTTTAAAAATGATCAAGTACAGTAATTTTCTGGAAATATTTATGTGGTTTTTTTTTTGTTTTTTTTAAATGTCCCTTATTCTTAAAAGGTATGGAAAGATTTTGTTTATTTTGAAGTGACTAAAGGCAAAAACATTTTCTTTGTTTAAGGCGGCAAACCCACATAGTTTCTTTAAATAGTTAAGTATGATTTAAGCATGCATCCGATAGCCCATTTACTTAGCTGTCCTGCTAATAATCAATATATCCTTTTCTAAATATCTCTGGAGGGCAGAGAACTATGGTTGCCAGACACACACACTATTAATTCAATTTTAGACAAATAAAAAGGGAAAATAATATAGGGTTAGCATCCCTTTAAGTACCAAGTGATCTTTGCCAGAGAGGGAAGGGATTACTATAGCAACAAATGGTTTATTTGTGGCAATTAAACTGACATGGGGCTAGATTTACTAAACTGCGGGTTTGGAAAAGTAGGGATGTTGCCTATAGCAAGCAATCAGATTCTAGCATTCATTTAATTAGTGCATTCTACTAAATGACAGCTAGAATCTGATTGGTTGCTATAGGCAACATCTCCACTTTTTCAAACCTGCAGTTAGTAAATATAACCCCTAGTATTGAAAAAATACCTGTTTCCTGGTCTAGGTGTTTTGCTTTCTGCACTATGTAGTTAGTAAAAACAAATCAAATACATGAAACCACATTTGCTCAGCAGACACCATTTTATTCAAAACATTGATTATGCACTTGGCTGTCTCCCGGACAGGCTTCCTTCAGTCCACATAGCAGGAGAGCAGAGGAAGTAGGTCTCACTGCTACTATCACAACGCGGCTCTCCATCCAATTAAAGCTTACAGACTGTACTGTATTCGCTCCAGGGCTAGCTTCCTCTAAACATCCTACTATGTGGGCTGTAGAGAGCCAGCCAGGGAGAGAGTACAGTATGCTGAACAATAGGCTCTTTCCTACGCAAATGAATTCTACATAAGCAGAAGGCACTATGAAATAAATGGGGGGGAGGGGAGAAATAACAATAACAAAAAACATCAGAGGACCCGATGACAAACTTTCATTAAAAACTGTTACGAAAACAATGGGGAGGGGGTTATTAAAACGTTCACAATTACCTGTAGATGAAAAAATGAAGTGCTGTCCACAGTAAGTCACATTTTAATAAACTACAAACAATGCATGAAGAGTGCTAAATAGATAGAGACAGAATCCATTTATTAAGGTTTATAGAGAAATACCTTACCTTCCATTCATTTTCTTTTCTACAATCATCAAATATTTCAGTTTTGATCTCTGCAATACAGACAAATCTATCTGATTTACCAAACACAATGATTTGACAAGAAAATCAATTACTAATAGACAAATGATGCACTTTACTTTAACACCAAGTGTACTGATAGACAAGTTTAAAAACAAATGGGTGTGCATTCAAAGTTCAAAAAACAGAGTAAGGTAGTTGTCAATGGAGTATATCATGTGTCCAGCATTTCCCCAGACAGACCCTTTTCTACCCAAAATCTAATTCACAAGACTTATTTTTCCAGAATGTAAATTCCCCAAATTAACATAACAAGGGGAATAGGCTCCTATAACTGTTTTACCATATTTGGGAATCACTAAATTGATCATATGGCTTTATCAAACTTGTACACACACCTTTTAATAAATTGTACACTTATCTGTCACATTTTCTCATAATTTCCATGAATATAGGGCAATATTATCACTTGTGTCCAATAAAATAGTTGTGTTGAGAACAGTAAAATCATTCAGTAACAAGTTATAATTGGTAACAGTCACTATATAAGCCCCCTATTAAATGCCTATATTACGTTGTACGTATATGTACGTCCGTGATTAGCATGCTGAGGTCATTAAATCAGCTTACAAAAGCAAAACCTCAGAAAGTTGCACCCTCCAAACCAAGTGGGCACTTATTTAACAGTCACTTTTGTGATGAAGGGCAGGAAACAGGACTCATACAAGTGGTCCCTGTACTAATAACACAACAACACAGGGCAATAGGAAAGTTGGGCACACACGAAATCTAGTACAGCGTAATGCTTCATTATGAAAATCTTGTTCATGATGTATTCTGACGTCACATGTGCCATATGATGTCACGGTGAAGTGGCAGGTCCCAAAACCAGTGGTCCGTCCTCCAATGTATTATTTGAATTAAAACGATTACCTATATATACTCACTTTGCCATACTGAGTGTTTCAATCCTGTTTCAGTGGTCGGAGCCATATTTGTTGCCAGAGCCAAAGTAACTGGCACCTGAGAACCGCTTCTTAGGCCTGGTGAACCTGAAGTGACGGACGGGTACGTCACGGCTGTGTATCTGAAATCCTCTAGACATTAGAAGGAGAACTAATGGTTACCTTTCTGTTCCCGAAAACGGTCTCCGGAAAAATGGCCGCCGCAAGCAAATAGATCAACCCTAGAAAAGTAATTTGACACTATGCCATCGCTAGCTTTTGTGTATTCACACTTCCTAGATTTTACCTGAAATGTAACTTTAATTTTAGGAACATCATTTAGAAAAGTCTAAACAGCGTCGTCTGTGAAATTAATTGTACATGTTTACCAAAAATGTTTACAAAAAGAGAAAATAGAAATATCTAAAGGAAGGTAACTGTGTTATATCACGCTTACAGTGTCTCAAAATCATTTATATTGTATTTCTAAATAAAGTACTACAAGGAATTGTCAGATTATTATTGAGCACTGTTTTTTTATGACATGAAAATAAAACAATGTTTTTTTCTTACTGTCAGTACATTTTGTGATGTAAAATACATGACACATTGATGGGCTGGTTGGCTAGGGAAAGAAAGATTTTGTCCTTTACAAATGTCTACAGCTTTTTACATTTTTTATTATTTTAGTGTTGCTTCTAACATGCAAATACCTAAGAATGAGAGGAGACCTAGGGGCAAATGTATCAGATTGTGATTTTTGCAAATCCCAGATATCCAGCATCTTTGCATGGTAAATTTAAAGCGGTAACGGCTTTAAAGCATACTTGCTGACTTTTGATATCGGTCCCCGGGAGAGCCCAGAGGACAGGTCTTGTGACAGGGAGTAGGAGGGGGCATGTGGTGATGTTGTTGCGTCACCATAGCCCAGCTCCCTACTAGAAAATGCAGAAACTCATGACATTGAATAGTGTGGGTGGGGCTTAATGATATCATTAAGCTCCGCCTCTGCTGTTCAATGCAGTGAATTTCAGCATTTTATAGTGAATGCAGTCAGAATCTGGGAGGTCGACTACTCTCCCGGAAATTCCAGGAGAGTAGGCAAGTATGCTTTAAAGGCAAAACTTGCTTTAAATTTACCATGCAAATTCACCAGATATCAGCGATTTGCAAAACTATCGCTATTTCATACATTTACCCCCTGGATGAGTTTTTCTCCTGACTAATTATAATAAGTGCATTTGGAGGCCAAAACTTTCTGAACTTCGAAGGGCACTATAGACATATTGTGATGGGGCCTTCTATGCATTACCATAAAGTCATACGCACCATTATAATTATTACTGCTGTTGATTTGTAAGGCACAACAAGCTCCGCAGCGCTGGCTCCAGCTCCATTCGGTATCCAAAGGCAGAGTAGTAATTGCATTGGTTGTATTAGCTCATTAGTCTGAATTACGACTCTTCATTTCATCATCATTATTATTATTATTCATAGAACTTCCTGGATAAAATAGTAATTTGTTTTCCCTTTGGGACACGGTTCCCTGTTCTTTCGGGTCCCATAGCATGCAGGGCCATTTTTCCGACTGGGCACGATGGGCAGGTGCCCGGGGGCCCAGGGGGAAAAGGGGCCCAAGTCCAAGACGGGACTCCTGTAAAAAAAAAAAAATGTACCTTTTGCGGTCACCTGACCGTTCGGTCCGGCTCCCTCCCTGGTCCCCTCTTCCGTGCTGTGCTCGCAGTGAATGTCGGGCGTGATGATCATCACAACACTGAGGACCAAAGAAAGAAGAAAAGGGGATCGGATTTAGGCGATTGAAAGGTAAATTAAGGGGGCCCATATATATATATATATATATATATATATATATATAAAAAGTGATTTTATATATATATATATATATATATATAAATAGTGAAAAAGACAACGGCGCTCAGTGTAAATTAAAACAACACGTGAACAAACGTGCTCATAAGCATATAAAACCACATACAGTAGGCTGCTTCACTTTTTGTACATCAGATTGCAGATGTAAACCTATAGATAAAAATAGAAAAGAGAGAAGCGCCAAACATAGTGTATTATCACCAATTAATTAGTGTAGAAATAATTATTCCAGATTGGCCCCGTACCAGATTGCAGATGGTAAATTGCACATCTTTATGATATTCCACTGGAATCCAGAACTGGCCTCCGATTGGATTTCACACTAGGGCTCAAATGGAAATAGCAACACAATAGTGTAGTACATTCATAACAAATGCGTTGTTTCATAAAAAATAAGTGCGTTGTTTCATAAAAAATAATAAAATTTAATAGACATGGCACATTCCAAAAAGACAAATAAATTGCCCGTACATTGAATAAAATATAAGCAGGCTTATCTGTGATAGAAAATTCCAAAATAGTCCAAGCATAGACCGAAAATGGGATAGAGAATCCTTCTCCGCTGCTGGCTGGAACACACAGAGAAGAACACTGCCTCCTTGACGCGTTTCGTCCACAATAGACTTTATCAAAAGGGTGAGTATATATATATATATATATATATATATATGTAAAAATAAAAAAGTGATAGATATATATATATATATATATATATATATATACACATGGGTCCCGGTGCACTGCTTTGCCCGGGGGCCCATTCTGTTGTTAAGATGGCCCTGATAGCATGGAATGCTCTGCCTAAAGTCACACCCTGGAGTGCAAACCATAACCTTGGTAAGAGATATGAAGAACAATTAACAAAGTGACTAAAATATTGCTGACTACATTGTTCTTTATGAATTTATAGTGAACAAACTAATGAAAATAACTGTAGTTGCAGCCAAAATTCAGCTTTTTAAAATGGGACCTATACTGTCTGTGATAAAAAGTTGGCATGGTTATGTTAACAGAAAATTGAATGGCAGTATTTGTGAATATGTCTTAAAAAGACATGGCATTACAGAAAAAGCATGTACATGCACTTACATAAAATCCAGAGTGAGCACATAGCAAAAACCTGTCTGTCAGAAGAATCACACTATTATGAAATTGAAATACATTACAGGTTATTGGAAAAATGGAATGAAGAAGAAAGATGAATGATGATTCAATAAAAGTGCTTATGCCAGGTGTGTATAGTTGGCCAGAATGACACTTATTGAATAGTTCTTGTTCAAGCAGGTATTAATCCACTTGTGATGGCCTCCCGTCGGGCAAAACTTGTAATGGCAGGACAATGATATATTTTGTTTTGCTGCTGCACAGAAGAACAGTCTCAGGCTTACTTTAAATAGCTTTAAAAAGCCTTTAGGTACCCACAGTACCGCCTAATTTTCTTAGGTGGCAACTCAACGATAACATATCATGAGGCCTAGTGCTACTATTAGGCAAGCCTAGGCAGTTGCTTAAAACACTAAATGAGTGACATAATATTTTAAATGCTGTTGTGGCGCCCCACTCAGAGAGCCGGCCGCTGCCATGGAAGAAAAGAAGATAGCAGCTTCTTAGCTATTAGATGCTGATCCTCATTGTCAGTGAGATGCTGAGAGTGTGGTGCTTGACAATGATGTCACAACTCAGAGCTATAAATCCAGTCTGAGGAGCATAGGATGCCATGCCCACCTCATGCCTGGTAAGGTAAGAAGCAGCAGTGGTGGCACTACTCTGAAGTGGGAGAGGAGGGGCGGCACATCTGAGGGAGAGAGTGGCAACCCCTAAGATGCCCACAGAGCTTGCACTGGTACTGCAAGTAATGCACCTACCACAATACTTCATCAATGCAACTCACTACATTTGTACCACATTTGAAGGTAAATTCAGTTTTTTTATTACCCCATTTTGTTTGATGAAAACACCATATACTTTGCTCTTTCCTTTGTACATTTAACATACATAATATATGCAGATGTGTGAAAAAGATACTAATTTGTGCTATATTAGCAAAAGACTGGGTACACTCATTTTAATAGCTCTATTGCTATGAATTCAGATTTATATAATTATTAACATGGGTTTCATGAACATTGTACCCACTGTTGATTGATTTATGTTTAAAAATGCAATACCAAACACAGATGAAACCACTTGTCAAATGTAAATAGAAATGTACAAAATGTTTCAGTTTGCAATCAGGGTAATTGGGTGAATTGGGGTAAATCACACTGATTAGACACATGAGTGTCCCAGTGCCCCCTCACTCTCATGATTGGTCTAAGACATAAATGGGGCTAAACCAAGCAGTGTTTTAGGACATAAGGACAAAACCTGAACATTTTAAATTAATGGAGAGATGATTCTAAAGTGTAGGTTGTTTGTACTTGTATAGTTTTCACTGTTTCCACTATGATATTTTCAGATGGACCCGCCAACCCACAAATGTAGGCACATCCCACCTTTTATGGGGGGGGGGGGGGGTGTTTTCGAAGACTGGATATGCCATCTACAATTAGGTGCAAATGTGCTAAAAATGAGCGCTGGACAACTTTTTTCTTAATTTGCAAACGAGCCTTGCTGGTAGTTTCAGTCGCCCATACATTGGTAGAACCAGCAACTCCGCTCAAACTCAGAGTGACCAGATCGATGTTAAATGTGACTTGGAAATTGGAAAGATCTGGATATTCAGCTCTCAGGCCAAATAGCTGGGCATTGGGTCTGTTAGTGGATTATTTGTAAACTGCTGTTAATTCCAGGTTACACTTTGACCTTACAAAAGTTGTGAGTGTCCTGTATATTAATAGATAAATATACCTCTCAACAATCTTTAGTAAAATTGGGATATGTCTGACACCTCTGATCCTCCCTGACCACACTCTATTCTTTCTAGTCACGCACCCTATCTGCCAGGGTTAAACTGGCCTCTAAAAAGACATTATGCAAAATCTAAAGTGCTATTTTCTTTGTGTGTATACACTTTATATAAGAAAATCATTAAAGCTATTTTATATTTTGCATAATCTACTGTTTTTGTCTCCTTGTATACAAAATAAAAATAGTTGTGTAATTTTTTTCAGTGCTACATATCACACCACCTATACCAGTGCTTACTTTCCATAAATACTATGTGTACAATACTGTACTTGCAGGATGGATATAAGCAATATACATAGGATATTTACACTACTTTCAACATGTACTGCACAATGGCTTAATATTTTCATGAAAAGGGAAGTCTGTTCACTTTAGGATACAGTATCCCACAGTATATACCTTTGCAGCCTCCACCCTCATTCTATCAACAGACTGTAGGGAGGGATCCTAGACAGACCTGCATTCTTCATAGCACCTGTGAGCAGTAATTTATCTAGGAGTAGATTCAATACAAGGTAGAAGATGGCTAAAAGAACCTCACGTTATCTTTCCATTTTTCAACTTCTGCTTTATACTGTTATGGCCGTAAGTAAAATCTGATTCTTGTTTTATGTAGAATTATTATAATTTCTTTAATTTTCTCTTTAATTTTCTGTGGCATTGTACAATAATGGGTTTCATGAAGTGCTGCAACATTTATAAACCAGTACAATCTGTGATTGCTCATTCTCAGCAGGAAAGGTTAACAATTTCTGTATATTATTACAATATCATATTTGCGGTCTTGATAAAATTCCCTGAAGCCTCTCAACCATGTCCCTTGGAAATTAACGTAACAGATATTCTTTAGCAAACTAAACAAATTGAAATATTACAACATGTAATTTTAATTGTTGTGAAACACAGTATGGAAAAAAAGAATAAAAAGCAAACTAAGAGTTTTTAAACAGCGTAATTGTCATAATTTGCTATAGATTTTTTCAGAATGGCAGAATTCACTATGCTTTATAATTACCTTAGTACTATTTAATGCATTATCACTTATAGGCAACCTATGTTTTAAATTATTGTTGAGTGGAAGGTGACCTGTTTTACATTTATACATTTTAATGTTATAATTGAATTAATTCCTGTTGGTTATAAATTGCCATACCTATATGAATGTATTAGGTGAAGACTGGCTCCTTAGAGGACATGTAAAATATCTGGTTGTTTTGCAGGCTAAAAAAAGTTCTGTTGGTACCCACTAAACTAGGATTGCCTCCTAAAATGTGCAGTCTTTACCCCCAGAATTTCATTACAATATCTCCTCCTGCAAAATAAAATCTTGTTTTAGCATTTGGGTGCAAATCAGCATTGTCTGTGGAACACCTTTATCTGCCCATGACCTGACACTTACTCCCAGCCACAATAAGTATAATAACTGCACTAGGTATTTGAATAATGAAACATCCCCCAATCTATTCATCAACATAAATTCAATGATACCATCTATATTGTTATATGAGAGGTGCACCCTATCACCTAAAGCAGATTCAGAAGGCATCAGGCAAGAAAAAAAGAGGTGTATGCAGGGGCACTCTGATTTCCTCCCGACCACAGTGGCTGGGTCTTGACATATTAATTGATCAACGTACCTAAAAAAAAAATAGGAGCTTGACATAAAAAAAGATTAAAAAAAGGCAGTTGCTCCACATTCATGAAAGATGCCAGCTGTATTTTGAGCAAAAAAAAGTACATTAAATGCATTAAATCTATTATGTGTCACTCTCGCTTTAACAGCACTTTTGGCCTATCTTTCAAATTATCATTATAAAGAGTGAGAACTGTACTGTCATCTTTACTGGATGCAATATAGTGTCCTTGTTGTTACTTATTTGTGCTTTAGTTTAAACAAATTAAAAAATCTTGTAAATAAAATTAGCAATTTTTTATGAATAAATAAGTATGGTTGTGATATTGTTAATTATCATTTGTATATTGTATTTTTAAAGTATATTATATTACACTCTGTGCTTCTATAGCATACATGCCAACATAGGCCACACCCCTAATCCACACAAACCACGCCGACTCCACACAAACCATGCCCAAGTCTTGTGAGACCACATAGCTTTCTGGGACGGCTACCATCAGCCTTTCAGGTCACCGCTAAAAATTGGGACAGTTGGCGGTATCAACACATCACATAGTGTGCAAGGGAAAAAAAATCAGTTATTATTTTTAGGGATTTATGCCTGATGCCTCTCATTTGTTGGGACTCTCATCCTTTTGTCAAGTTGCAGTGTATGTCACTAAAAAGGTGGAAAATAAAAGTAATCACAATTATTTTATTACATACTGAAATAGGCAGATCATTATGTGATATTTTAAAGGCACCTATGATTTTAAGTGAGGTTAATTGTTTCATGTCAGGCGTGGTTGTATAAAAGGGAGAGTTACTGAGTTGAAAATATTTCTGAATTTTACTTTCTCCCTGCTGGATCATAGCTGACTTTGGTGGAAGCATTAGCAGTTATCAAGGCTTCATTTGTTGTATATTACAATCGGAAGGTGGAAAGGTCATTCCTAAAGTCTGAGCCAGATCTGCCCTATCTGGTCTGTCACCAGTTAAAATCTTTCTTCTGTTCATGAATGAACAGATTCAGAAAACATCTATGCAGAGGAAATATTTGCTAAATACCTGTTCTGCTTCTTACAGGCAGTTGAGATTTACCTTTCCAGCTATGGGACTGCTAATTAAATTTTTGAATATTATGCATTATGTCAAAATAAATAACAAAACATACATTGCTATGCTAATTAGTTTTGACTAAAAAAACACTTGCTATTTAAAAGCAAAAGCAATGTAAAGATAACTAGTTTTACAGGGAGGAAATATTAAAAATTTATCAGATGCTCTAGGGACTCTGTTGCAAATCCCCTTTCAAAAAAAAAGATTCTGCTATGCAGGGAAGAAGCCAATGAAGCAAAACCTACAAATATATTAAAATAGAGTGGTCTATTTATTAAGAATCCAATGATAACAAGAAAATATTTTATTGGTCAATTTTTTAAAGAAAAGGACACAGGGACTGCTGAGCGATGCTCAGCTCCCCAGTGATACTGGCTGGCAGCGTTGAGCCGGCATGCTGGATTAGGCATGCGAACTGGAACTGGAAGACTGGACTTGGGCTTCCAGTTCCAGATTCTACAAAAGAAAAGTATTAAAGTTAAAAAATGAAAAATAAATAACAAAATGTAAAAAAAATAATCAAAGCAAAACAGAAAAAAGCTTTAATAAGCATTTTTTTTCCTGTGAGCACAGTCTCCCAAAATAGCGTTAGCAACCAGAGGACAGCTGTAGTACTTGATAAATAAAGGGATGCATTATAAGTGGACCCCCCAGGTGATGTCTGTCCGCATTTAGTACATAGGGATAAGTTCAGTTTAAGATGTTGGTGAGATATCCAAATTGAAAAGGAAGATACGAATTAGGAAATATGAGCTGAGAAATAGAGACATTAATTTCAGTATTGTAAATATGAAGATGGTACTGAAAACCATAGTAGTTAGCAGTGTCGGACTGGGGCATGAAGGGCCCACCGGGGGAATTCAGTGATAGGGACCCACTATATTGGGGTGTGGCCAACTTTGAGTGGGTGTGGCCAGTAAAGGGGGTGTGGTCAGGCCATGGAGGACAACTTATAGCACTATTTTAAATGTGCACCTTTTTGGATGCAATGCATTAGACCCTGCCCATTCTACTGGTAGGGAACTACATGGGACCCATTAATAAAACACTTGTGGTTTGGAAGAAACTCCAGTACCAGCTCCTGTCGTCTCCTAATGCACCAAGACAGTTACTTATGATAAGTGCATCATTTTGTTACCTCCAACCCTCGCCTCATATGTTGTTATTGCCCATCATGTATTGAGCTTATTAACAGCCATTACAAGGGCTACACAAACCAAATAATAACATCATCAATTAGAAGACATAAACTGCACAATTAATTTTTTAGTACAATGGTTACCAACCTGTTGTTGCTGTGACATGTCCTGGAATAAAAGTAAATTCATAAAAAACAAGTGATTGTAATTCTCAACAAATCTCAGTGAAATCCATCTCATTTCATTTTAAATACGGTTGATATATGCCTATAATACCTTCACTATATCACCCCTAAATTCTAAACAGGACAATCATCAAAAAGAATGCACAATAGGCAAAAGAAAAAATATATAAATATAATTATGTTCTCCTATGCATGTGCCTTTCTACACTAACATACAATATAGACCAACATATTATACAACCTGAATGATTATATTTTCAACTGGATGCAATTGGAATACTAGACTACATGAAAAGCTCCCTTCATGTGCCAGATCTTGTATACACAGTCTGATTATTAAAATGACTCTTTGTTATAATTATTTTTCAAGGACTCTTACAGAATATGCCACTTGTCAAAGACCATACACACAGCATCAGTGCTACTACGGTTGCATACTTCACCAATGAATGCTTGTTGAGAAGGGAAATTTTAAAAACCAAAAAAATGAACAGAATACAGCCCATCCAAAGCCTGTCACATTTATTCCATATATGCTGGTATGCTGCCAGTGTTGTATGAAAGAGAATATAAATATCAAAGGACGGGCGCAAATGGGGGAAGGGTAAAGAAACACAAGGATTGGGTCAATGAATAAGTCAAGGGGAAAACGGTCCCAAAGTCATTAAAGGATGTTGGTCTTCTAGTTCCACCTATACCGATGTCCCAGATGGTAAACTTACATCAATGTGACCTTTTCTATTCCATACAGTATTTGAATAATGTGTCCTCTTGCTTCAAAAAGCACCACCACAATGTACTTTTACTCCCCTCTAAACCTGTTTCTTCTCCTCACCAGAGTGCACATATGGGAGACCAGGGAGAGAACAGAGAAAGATCTCATGGTGTTTTACATTCTCTATTTATTAAGTTAAAACATGGGGTTAAAAACACTCACATTTTGTATGTTAAAACCGCTCATATAAAGGTATCTTTCAGTCCATCAAACGGCAGTATCCAGCTTCTGTATCCCAGCCACGATCAAACTGGCTGGGCTTCAGCGTCAGAGGGGGCGTGGTCTATTGCGTCCAGTGTTGTATGAACCTATGATGACCAAACTGACCTTGGATCAGTATGTTGATATCAGGACGTCCTCCTCCCCTGCTCAAACTGCTGAAAAACACACTACCGCGCAGATGCAGAGAGCCTGGGCTCTCTGCATCTGCGCGGTAGTGTGGTTACAGGAAGTGTCACTGCCGCCGCCATCTAAACAAAGTTCAACATCAAGCTCCGCCCTAACAACGGAGGGGGCGGAGCTTCAACCCCGCTGGGCCTACCGGTGGATTGACCGGCTGTCCGGCGGGCCAGTCCGAGGCTGGTAGTTAGAACCCTGAGGTACTCCAACTAAGATTAAACCATTGTGTGCGGTTCAAAAAGTTGGAAAAAAACTAGTGATGAGCTGAGTTATGAGGCCAGGACAATTTAGAATTTTGAGCAAGAAATAGGGGATCATCTGTGTCAATCTCTGCCTAAAGTTATAGGAGTATTAACAGGCAGTAATTATTTGTAGACTTGGCAGGGAACAAAGCATTTGTCTATTTATTAGAGGCAGTTTAGTACAGCATTCTGGATGTAAACCATATTGCAAACGGATACATATCAGTTGTTCTAGGAGTTTTCAGACCTAGGGTAGCAATGAGGTGGGTTAAAGTGAATCAATACAAGTGGGGTCAATTGAGGTTTCCTTTTGAATGGTGGTGATTAAAGCATGTATTAAGCAGGAGGGAAAGGTTTCAGTATAAATCAATGTATTAAATAGATGGGGGTTAAGTTTTCATTAGTGAGGGGAATGCAAAGAGGAAAAGTTGAGAGGCAACAGGATCAAGTGGACAGGTAGATAGGTGAGAGCTTGATAATAATTCTGCAACTTTCTGTGAAAGGGTAACAGGGTTAAAACAGGAAATAAGTGAGTGTAGGGAAGCATGAGGATAAATTGGGGATAAGAAAAATGATGTAAGGAAAAGTACGAATTATGCTTACAATTAATTAATTTTCCTCAAAAGACTCCATGACAGCCATAGCTCTGAGTAGTTTCCCTTTCCAGTAGAGACAGGTTAAAAACACACCCAGATGCGGTAGCTACTCTTCTTCCCCTATGTCTTTCCAAGCTGTCTTCTGAAAAATATTAAGAAAATAAAATTACAATTATGGGTGGAAAATTGAGCTGCCAAGAAGTCTTTCAAGGAAAAGGAATTAAAGGTAAGCATAATTTGCACTTCTTCAATCCTCAATAACTCTTGGATGTACCAAAGCAATACAGTAGAGAGGGCCACACAATCAAACCCGAAATAGGCCATATATGTTGCAATAGATAACCATCCAGCTACTTTTCAAAGCTCCACTGCAAAGGCCTGAGCCATACTTGCAGAAGAATTTTCCACCGTTCATGTTAAGTGGGCACTGAGGATCTCTGGCACCTTACAGCTATTACTCTTGTACGCCTGTGTAATAACGTCTCAGATCCATCTGGAAATTACTTGTTCTGTGTTTCTGAATCCTTCCGTCACAGACAGATATATAGAAATTGCTTTTACCAACTCCAGCAAATGCAGTTTTCTTTTCATCTTAATCCTTTGGATGTGGACAGAAACATGGCAGTGAAACCTCATGATTAATGTGGAACATAGACACAATTCTGGATTGGCTCTAGGCACTGCTTTTCAACACTTTATCCACATAGACATTGAGAAAAGGCTCCTTGCACCTCACTGTCAGAAATTCTTCAACTCTATGAGCAATTGTAATTGCTACCCGGAAAATCCATCTCAATAAACTTCTTGCTGTGGTTCAAAATAGTCAGACATCAGAGTGTTAAGAGCTAAATTAAAGTCTTATTGAGCCACAAAGGAGGGTTGATTCCATCTCACTGCTTCAAAGAAGTTAATATTCAATTCTTCTGAGCCTAACTTGGTATCTAAAACACATTAATTGAAGGCACTAGTACCTTAAGTCTATATAAATCAAGGCCTTTGCTGAAACCATCCTGGAAAAAGTCAAGGATCTGTGGAATTGCTACTGCTGCAAAAATTGAATTTAAAGTCACACCATACAATACATGTATTCCAATTTGTGTAATAGATAGCTGGAGAATACTACTTGGCCTGTAACAATGTGTTAATTACTTGTTCTGAGACTCCCTTTTTCCTCACAGTTTCCACCCAATCTCCAGGCCATCAAATATAGCCCATCTGGATTTGATAAAGACATGTTCCTTGGTTTAGTAGACCTGACCATGAGCATCTCCCAGACTACAGGAAACCACGACAGCGAGGCTAAAATGGAAGAATTGCAATCACTTCTGCCTTTTCCCATTATATCTTTTTTCAAATGTGAGTGAAGTGAAATGGAGTGGATACATACTGCAGATGATATGTCCACAGAACTGTTAGAGCATCTGTTCCCTCTGACTCTGGAATTCTGTGCTGAGAGAAGAACCTGGGAACTTTTGCATTTTTGCTTGTTGCCATATTATCCACTCAAGGAACAGCTCTACATGAAGGGACCATTCTCCGCGGTGAATCTGCTTTCGACTGAGGTAACTGCTAAAACATTCTGTATTCACGCTAAATGTAATGTTGTGAGTGTCTTTTGAATTCTCTCTTACCAGAACATAATCTTTGTTGCTTTCGACATCAAGGTCTGGCTTCTGGTACCTTTCTGAAGATTTATGAGGGCTACCTCTGTCCTGCTGTCTGAGAATTTTCAGAGTTTCTTCCCTTTTTAGCTGAAGATGAAAATGCTGAATTTCCATGTACACTGCTTTAATTTCCAAAACATTCATGGGAAGACTTTTCTCATTCAGTGATCTGTACCTTGCACCACTGAAAGTGGACAATCCAGCCTGTGATACTGGCATTTGTTGTAAGTATCATCCTTTCTGGCTGCAAAAGTGATGGCCCTTTTATGTTTAAATTTGGGCTTAACCACGACCTGAGCAGCTGTCTAGTAGCTCTTGGTAGGGTGATGGCATTATACAGAGAAGAATTTCTGTGATTCCACTGTCTTATAAGTTCACACTGGTGATCTTGCATATGCCATTTTGCCCATGGGACAATTCTATGGTGAAGGATAACATTCCCTGGAACTGAAGCCCTTTTCTTATTGACACTTGCAGGAATCCTCCAAACAGAAGTTGATGTGCTAGGGACTGGATCTTGATAAAACTTTTTTTGCAACAATGACACTTTGTTCTTTATGGTGTCTACCTGGATACCTAGGAACTTTATTTGTTGTAATTGGATGAGATTACGTTTTTCCTTGTTCACAATCCACCCATGTTTTCACAGAAAAAGCGTCACCTGAGCTGTCTTGCAATTGACAATGCATTCTGAACTCCCCACCACAACAATGTTGTCCAGATAAGGCTGTATCTTGATTCCTTTGTTTCCTCAATTCTGCCATCAGAGTGACTAGCACATTAGTAAAAGTTCTTGGAGACGTCACCTGCCCGAAGGGCAGGCAGTTGAACTGAAATTGTTGGCCCAGGACCCAGAACCTGAAGAATGTCCTGTAGTGAACTGTAATAGGGATATGATAGTAGGCAGCCTGAAGGATGAGAAAGCTTCATTTGTCGATGGCCAGGATAATAGAATTTACAGACTCCATGTGCAAATGTCTGGTATGAACTTGATGACCCTCTTCAAATCTATCATTTTGTGAAAAGCCCAAGTCTTCTGATTTGACCTCCCTTTTTTGGTCCTGAAAGCCAAAAATAATTGTTTGGATGTGGTAGTCATATTTTGTCTGCCATATTGTCTCCTTGACTTATAACCTTACATGTCACTGAAGTGCTGACATGCTGAGGAAGAAAGAGGATATCTGTGTAACAATGTCCAATTTGATTCCAAAATGCAGGGATCCTCCAAACGGGGATTGGTTAGACTATTTTTTGACTGAGGGTCTGCCGCCCAAGAGCAGACCAGAGAATTCTTGCTGAATACAGCAATGGTATCCAAAGGTGCTTCAGACAAGCGCTTTTCCTTTATACATAACGCCAAAGCTTTTCAACATGTGTTGTCTTCAAGCTTTCTCTTGGACATCTGTATAAAATGTCTCTCCCCATAATCTAAGTGTTATTTCCACTGATGCCATAGCTACACCACATTTCAAAGTAGATCCATGGGATCTTTGAGGGGACTTCTATCTTCAATAGGAATTGTAGCCCTGGATGACATATTAGCCAGACGTGTGTCTACTTTTTGGAACATGTTCCAATTCTGAAACTCTTCAGCACTAAATGGATACACACATTCTAACCTACTTATATTAGAGTGATATGTCCACCTGTGCCCATTCTTTATAAATCAGATCCTTCACTCTCCCTTTTTTACTACGGTCCTCAAGAAGTGATTTATACAGTTCTGTGGAAGTCTTTTTTCTGATCCATTCGGTTAGATTTCTAAATAAGTTTTTTTTTAAATGTCAGTTTTATTGATTTTCAAATAAAGCACAAAGCAGACATACATCAAAATTGTGTCTTTAAAGAACATAATGTACAAAACATCTTCAAAATATAAACAACTTGAGAGTATTTTAACACAATTTCCAGTTATAATAAGGTAATGATGCCATGGTAATGTATACAGACATAAAAGAAGAACAGAATAAAACATTATAACAATCAATCTTCCAGTGAACCATTCAGTGAACTAACCGATTAACTAAAAAGTGAAGAATATTGAAGGAGGATAGTCATACTACACCCTGCAAGTTAGGTCATACAGGCCTCTAATCCCATATCAGGGAAGAGGGAGACCGAAGGGGAAGGGGGAGGGGGCAACAGGAGTGAGATACAGTCCCAACATATCTAATTTTAAGTTCCAGATGGGGTTCAAAGCTAGTGACAAGCATATTATGGTAAAGAAGTTAGGTTAGGTTAGGTTGTCATTGGTGCACTATACATAACCCAGGTGGTATTGTCAAATAATTTCAAGATATTGTTTCGCAAATCAGGAGGTGTTGAGTCAATATAAAGGCCCCATTTAGTGTAGAATTGTATCATTCCCTTCTCAATATCAGGAAGGGTTGCCCTCCTGTCAAGATACAAGGAGACTGGGACCTCAGAGAAGATAAGCCCTGCAAAAAAAAAATCACTACCTGTTCTATCTATTCTAGAGACAGGAAAACATAGTGGTAGAGAAGGAGCTTTCTTATATACTGTGTTTTTTATCCTGTCTCTGTCTAAATTAGAAAGGGAATTTACCCCGAATTATGGCTACCATGGAGGATTGAAGATTATATTTTATTTCTTCAAGTTTTTATATTATTATAGTGAAGGTTTTCAAAATTAACAGCCAACAAAAAAAAAGCTAACAAATATCCAAGACCATGCAGAGGGTCAATCTCTACAGGACAACATATAGTTCTATATTTGACCAGGCTTTATAATAACAATATATCCTTTTGGCCTGTAGTTGATGATATGCAGGGGCTGACTGGGCAGGGGGGTACATTTTTTGCTACTTTTTTGCTTGAAGGCATATTTTATCTGTTATATTATATTGAGTCTAATAGCAAATGTATTTTTTGCTATCAAAACCTTTTATTGTGCTCATGACCCGGTTGTGTGTATGCATATGTGGGTGAATCTATGCCTGACATAAATTTGGTATATATAATACAGGTGTACAATTTGATGCATCTTGAGATCCCTCCAGCTCTGTATGTTATTTTCATGGGTGCTTCTTTTGAGTGTAAATTAAGCCCAACATGCATCCAACTCAGCATCAAGTCCTTTGTTGTTAGGCATGTGGTGCATGGGATGCTCCATACAAATATTAGACGTTACACCTAACCAATTGGATATATTAAAAAGTAAATACTGTGTACTTCACACCAAATTGTCCTTTATATATAGCCCAAATAATGTACAGACCAAACTGTAAAATCATAATGTTCATATAGCCTCATAATGCCATATAAAGCATAATGTGCCAAAATATACTCTTATTCTTCTAACATAATTCCCAAGTATAACTTTGTGGGACCCTGTAATGCTTCTATATGGTCTCATTACACCATACAGTCTCATAATGCCCATATATGGCCTCAAAAGGATTCCATAATACTTCCATGTTGCATGCATACAGCCTAATGATGCCAACAAAGAGCCCCATGATGACACCATATATGCTCCAAATAGTCTTTAATGCCATTATAGCCCCTTAAGCTCTTTCATATTCCATTGCTACATATGAGCTCCATTATAGGTTAAAGTCTAAGGCTACTAGCCTTCCTAGTGACCACTGATTGGCTGAAGTTCACTAAAAAGAAAATTTATAGCCAGTTCTGATCTTCTGTATAATGAGAGACACCAAATTTCCAGAATAAACCTCTAGAACCAGGATAGTCATGGTCTTCACCTATAGCAGTTCCCTTTCCCTCAGAGCTGAACTTGCTCACTGGTATGTAGTTTCCCCCAGGTCTTTTTGCTGCAATAGTAGTAATATTGTGATATCCAAGCAAATGGTAAGGGTGGACTGCAATCCAGAGAATGGTCAGTTTCCAGGCAATGTCATAACCAGGACCAGATAATAATAGGCAGCTAAACACACCCACAGTATAGGGTAACTGCACCTATCATGTTTAGTGAGGAGTACAGCTACCTGAAGTATAAATGAGCAGGCAGCCAATCATAAAACTCCCTAGGAGCTGGACCCCTCACAGCCAGTTCATCTACAGAGTGGTCATATCATTATCATCAGATATTTATATAGCACCACTAATTCCGCAGCGCTGTACAGAGAACTCACTCACATCAGTCCCTGCTCCACTGGAGCTTACAGTTTAAATTCCCTAATATACACACACAGACCGACAGAGACTACGGTCATTTTGATAGCAGTCAATTAACCTACTAGTATGTTTTTGGAATGTGGGAAGAAACTGGAGCACTCGGAGGAAACCAACGCAAACACGGGGAGAACATACAAATGCCACACAGATAAGGCCATGGTCAGGAATCAAACTCATGACCCTAGTGCTGTGAGGCAGAAGTGCTAACCACTAATTCCACCCCTACCCACCCGGCTGCCTGGAAGGGCCCTGTTGCTAATGCTGCTTTTTGTCCTTGGGAACATTTAGGCACATGTAGTAGTGGATTAAGACAGCTAGTTTCAAACCATGCAAATACTGACATATGACAAAGAATGTTGCTGCATTTACTGGTAGTAGATTACTTCTATTTTCAATGTCGTTCCAATTTTGAATACAGAATACAGAATACACAGAACAATACATAGCACAAGATAATATGTGATATAATTGTTTTACAAAAGTTGATGTCCAAAGTTGTTGTTATATCATGACTTAATTTATTTTCATTGTACTTTATGTTTTCAGATGGCTTCAACTGACACAGGTAACTCTTACAATCTATCTGTAGTCATGTTCAAGCACTTATGTTGAATCTATGTAGACATCTTCAGATATTCTTCTTCACTCTTTCTCCTGATGATATTTTCCTAACTTGCCTTAATCCCTAGCTTATCTACTCTCTCTCTCTCTCTCTCTCTCTCTCTCTATCTCTCTCTGTATATATATAAATAAATAGATAGATAGATAGATAGATAGATACAGTATTGTTGGTGTCAATATAATACATTTGGGTGCACAGTTTGGGGAGCCGATAGAAGAGTTTCTCCTCAACGAAAAAGATGCAAAGAAGAGTCAGTTTGAAAGGTGGGACATCAGGATTTTAGTTGAAATGAGGGAATGTTGATAGGTATTTCATTCAATATAATACATACTGTGCTCACCTACCATTTCATTACAACAATTACGTGAAAAATTAAAGCATGAAACAAACTTTAACCTATGTGCAGGTGTATCTCCAGCGTCTCAATGATTTGCATGGTCAGTAGATAGACTTGGCACTGGTAGCAGTTATACCTGGTATATAGTTATATACAGGTATAACTGTTCCCTTCCCCTGATTCAGCTTCTTCCTGTTCAAAATTGTATCAATAATGAAAGATAATTAACACAAAAATAACACATGCAACAAGTATAAACTGAAAATGCTGTCATTGTATAAATGTAGCACAGCTGCAGAAAATAGGTTTAGATATTATATATAAACATTTGTATTTTTCTTGCAGAGTTTTCAATATCAACATATGATGTCACATCAAGAAGTATATATGTTCAGTGGAAAAAAGTTGCTATGGCCACATCATATAAAATCACAGCATCCCCTTTGATGTCAGCTGCCCCGTCTGCATTTGCAGTATTTAATCCAACCACTGTGATAGGGACTTTAAATACACTTCTTCCCAATACTAACTATACAGTAATAGTGGAAGCCATGGACAAAGATGCCATTACTCTAGCTCAGGCTCAGGTTCTCCAGCTTACAGGTTAGTGTTTTGTTTAACTATTTTCAATACTTTCAACCATATGTTTCTAGATCTCTCTCACTGTTTTTTATTCAATTTTATGCAGCTCCTGAGGTTCCCATTATTGACCAGGCATATTCAAAGCTGAGTAACAGCATCACTGTGGAGTGGGCTGATGTACCAGGAGCTACAGGCTATCAGGTGATCGCTCAGGCTGGACAGGTATTCTTTGAGTCCTTTGTCACCAGTTCCCCAGGGACTGTGACTGGTTTGCAAGATGCTACCTCCTACAAAATGACTGTGAGATCCTTTAATTCAGCTGGGAAGAGCCAGCCTTCTCCTCCAAAATGGGCAAAAACAGGTACTGAAGGACCATTTAGCCATTTTAGTTAATGCTTTTGTAATGAGGGTATGCAAAAATGGGCATTGTTTTGTAATAATCACAAATCAATATAAAAATAATAGAAACTGTGAATGTATCTGGGTTTTATTAGTTAATATTTACCTAAATGTCAGCTAACCCTAATGGATTGAGACAGAGCCACAGTATCATCTTTTATATTGTGTTTTCTGAATATAATTCTAACAGTCTATGTATGTTATATACATTCAGAATTGTTAAAAGGGAGTCCTTGCTGGATATGTACTATCAGACATTTTTTGTTGCTCAGTAATGTTGTTCAGTACCGTTACAGAGTTATTTTTTCCACAGACCAGCATTCTAATGAGTTCTCAGGGAAATGGGTGTCCCCCAATAAATGCTTAAGCTTCACAGTAATTTAAAAAATTTGATCCCTTTACTAAAAGCGATCTGGAGTTGACAGGATCCTTCTGTTTCACAGTTATCTACGAGGACTACGATTCCTCTTCAGGTTTTGGCATCCTTCCAGGACACCTCAAAGACAAGATGGTCTTCTAAATAGCCTATTTTCCATGTCAGGATTCAGGATTGGCGCTTAAGCCAGTATTTCTAAACATAACAATTTTCACCGCACCAAGTTAAACCCCTTATATGTTGAAGAGATCTATGTGTCTCATAAGGTGGGGAGGTGCTCCTACACATTACCAATATACATATTGAAAAAAGGAAAAAAGAAAGAGGGGGGGATGGGAAAATGTGTATATAGGGCACTCTTTTTAGATTCAATATATATAGAGTAAATTTCTGTTAAAAGTAATATCTTTATTATAATAAACAGACGATACATTAGCGAAATAATTAAAAACACTCAGTGAATGAACATATTGACCAAATGTATTGGGTGAAACACTGTTAAGAAGTAGTAAAAAAGACTACTGTGCTGTCTCACTGTGTCCTATCAATGATATAAAGTAATGAGCTGTACCATTATCACATAAATGGTATAGTGATATTGGATGTATAAATGTAAAGATTTTCTTCTACGTCCAAACCTATCTATTCTGTTATGATTGATTTCAGAATACTAAGTATCTAATTTGGACTACTACACATAGTTCCTCTCCTGAGAACATAGTCCCATTTGTCACTCCTAGAGGTGGAATACGGTACTGCACCAATATAGTATATAGTGAGTATAGTGGATATGATCGTGCTCAAGTACTAAAACACACCCCTCTACTACTAATAGTAGTGTATATGTTATAAGGATATCTGGTATTTCACTCAAATAAATTCTGGTAGAGCCTAGGGTTAGGTATCATAATGAATCCGAATACCTGACATACCATTTATTAGTAATATGGTTGTATAGGCGCTCTGGTGTCTAAAACCCTAAGCCCAACAAACTGGGGAATAGCTGTATGGTAAGTAAGCATTATTAAATAGCCTGGCTGGTGTTCTATAGCATTGTAAAGCACCCAGCATGACCCTGTATGTCTGTTAAACATACAGCCATATCTAATATTCTAAAAAGAATACTCAAAATAAGCATATAAAATATATATAAAAAGCATTTCACAATTTACTGTCAAACACTAGACTCAAAGTACAAATATTCCACTTGTCTCAATATATCCAGTGTGCCCAGACTAAAGAATGTACATGTCCAGATAGTTTTATGGGGTGCACCTAAATCCTGTGCAAACACAATCAGGTATATAGATGGTTAAAGCTCTTCAAAAGCGCTATTTGGAGGTAAAAGTCTTTATTTGGAGTTGGGGCCAGTTCACTCTTTACACAGAAAGTAAACAGCAGGCAAATGGATGCTTGTTGTTCATCCATAACTGTAATCCAGCAGCGTCTGAAGCTATATAAAATATACATGCATGTAATAATCCTTATTATAGATGTAATATCTGGAACAATCTCACCCAATATAGCGTGGTGAAGCTGTTAGGGAGATGAATTTCCCCTCCTAGTTGTTAGTACAGCCAAGACACAGTTCCACATTCTGGGTCCCTCCTCGTTATTATTCCCGCTGGTCAAGCATACCTATTATGAGATGGAATGTACATCCTGCTTTCAGTTCATTCAAATATTTTCTTCACTTAGATATAACACTTTTAAGGAGCTCTCTCTTGTCACTTATTACTGGTAATGCACGTAAGGGTTTCACTATTTCTCATTGCAGTTTGGTGCACACCATTATGATTTTAGTTCATCTTCTTATAAAACCTGGTTATCGATTTGAGATGTGGAATTGTCTAACTGATGCATTTCATTGGTAAAGGTCTGACTTTTTCAGATGTAGTAGATAGCAGGTACTAACTATCGATAATTGTCTCCTCATATGGGAACAGTTTTCCTTTATCAACATGTCCAGAGTACATGGTATTATAAGGAGTATATCCTAATAATCAAAGTCCTGAAATTCAGTACCATTTATTTAGTACTGAGCACCTAGACATCACTCCTTAATTGCTGCATAGTCAGGATCTACACAGACAAAGCCAAGTGGCGAATTAACATTCACAGCCCCAAGGCCATGAGGAAGCATATTTGCAGTCTGCAGTGGGCAGAGCATTTTGCTCTGACCATCTCAGTGACCTTTATTCCAGGTTTAGACAACTAAGAGGTGGACTTGCTGAGCCTGAAATAAGTGAGTGGTTCAGTATCCTGAAATTTGTGGAGACTTGTTAAGATATGGAGTGTCTCCAGAAATAGATCTATTGGTATTGCAATTAAAACCCAGGCTCTTACTCTGCGGTACCAGGTTCTAGGACCCCAGAATTTGTTTAATCTATGCAAGGGCAGTTCTGTGGCCGTTCTAGTTATTCTACCTTTTTCTCTGTACTCCGATGATCACTCAGATCCTGCTGAGGGTAAAACTAAAAGGATTTTATTACTCCTGATTGGCCCAGATGGTCCCAGTATGCAGATCTCTCAAGCTCTCAACCATTCATCCTCAACATTTTCCCCTTTTACTGGCTCTTCAGTCTCAGGAACCCTTTTTTGGATAGACCTGACACAATTGGCTTTGTTGGCTTGGAACTTGAAGTCATCCTTCATCCTCAGAAGGGCCTTGCTGACCTTTTTATTTAGACAATTCTGTGGACATGTAAGTTTTCCTCTTCCTGTGGCTATTACAGGGTTTAGAAGACCTACATGGCCTGGTGTAAAGAATGGAATTTCCTGACTGGGGCATCTCTTGTTTGCCTGTAAAAGGGTCTGGTTCTGATTTCTCTGAAAGTGCAGGTTCCTTGCATTTTTATCATGCATCTAAGCAACAGGTATAAGGAATAAGATTTAGCCATGCTGATCTCAGATGCTGACCAGCTTCAAATATGTTAAAGTGCCAAAGCAAAAGATATAAATTGGTGGTTCTGGAAAGGATAACATAAATACTAAAATGTTTTTTTGTATAAAAATAAAAAAAAATGAGAAATTGATGATATGGAGAATGCATGAAATAAGGGTTTACAAATGTTACTATCTGCACTTGTACTAGTTTGTGATAAAGTGTTTAGTTGGACTTAAAACCTGTTAGGAGCTCTGCAGTAATGAAGACAGGAAGTACAGGTAGCAGGAGGAAAATCATGTTTCCTTAATTTCAGATCTCTGTAATTGATATAATTGAAATATCATTCATAAAGTATATGACAAGCAAGTTACATGTGGGACTTTTGACAAACAGTACTAAAGTGCAGCGGTGTACAACTTAATCTCTGTGTACCAATCTTTACCGCACTTGTATGTTCAGAAAGGAAGAGCAGAGCCTCCAGAATGAATGGGTCAGCATCATCTGGCCCACAGCAGTTGCATGGGCTGCTCCGGCAGTAGTTCTGCACCTGCTGCATGTACTTTAATGAGTCTCTCCTAATGTATTTATTTAACATTGCTATGTGTAAGCGTATTAAAACACATAGCAAATTACTGTATAGTTATTTGGATTCTGCTGTTCTGTGCATTAATCGTTAAAGGTTTTGTCTGTTGCCATGTCTGTTTGTATATGTATAGCTTGGCAATAGGTGAGTATTATTGTCACTTACTGTGTTGTTTTCCCAATACCTTAGTTCTGGCAGCTGCATCTATTACAGTGGAATCTTTGACCAGTGGCTCTGTGAGTGTTAGCTGGCAGCCTGTCCCCTCAGCCGTGCTGTACTCAGTCTCTGTGATGAGATCAGATGGATCTGGAAGCAGATGGAACCAAAACACCACAGCTCTGTCCCTCAACTTTACCTTTTTAGACCCAGGCACTATCTACACTATCAAAGTTAATGCTTGGGATGCTAATGGAACACCAGGAGATGACATCACATACAATCAGATTACACGTAAGGAACACTTTGATGTACAATAATGAATTAATAAACCATTACAGCTTAAGACACATATATTTGAGCATGATTTTGCGTTCATTTATATGTAACTTTACAATGGCTAACATTGCATATTGTCAAATTCACTACTGCACATTAATTGTTTCAAACAATGTACTTGGGGGAGTGGGTTGCATTCTTGAATTTACAAGCAATAACATTTAAAAACTCTAAAATTTCACAGGTTTATTGTTTGAAGCTCTAGCTCTTACCATTCTTCAATGGCTTGTTGCATCTCGCTAAGCTTCTGACTTTAGTTAGCCAGTAGATACCAGTAGGTAGATAATTATCTCTACCTAGCTGACTGGTAGTGACTAGTGTTGACCGGATGTCAGGTCAAAAGAACAATTTAAATATGACATTATTATGAATAAATGTACTTGTTGTATTTTATCAACCCTCTTTAGAATGTGTGTTTAATTGTGTAATTCATATGTACAGAATAATTGCTAAAATAATTTGTCACCCTTTCAACTTGGTTTATGATACTACATTTATATGCAGACATTTAAGTATTTTTAACTTCCGAAACTATCTGGAAAAAATTATATTCATTATTTAAACCACATTTTACAGTTGATCTCTATGCATAAGTCTTATTTCCTTCACAACTTGAGTAAATTTATATCATTCGTTGGTGGAATTCACCATAATGAAGTCCTTAAAATGACATCCATAATAAGACAATCTTATGTTTAGCCATTATTATTTTCTTTTAGGTCCAGTTGCTCCATCAGATGTTCATATCACATTCAACAGTGGAGCATTAGAAGCTACATTTTCCATACCTGGAGCTGACTCTGCATCCAACTACACTGCAGTTCTTTACAGTGGAGACAACAGTGTCAACTGCACTATGTCTGTGTCCACTTGCACAATCTCTTCATTACAGTGTGGGACAGAATATATAGTGTCCTTGGTAGCAGTCAATGATGCTGGATCAACTCAGTCACCAAACAACTGGAGTCTAAAATCAGGTGTGTTTTTGCTTGGAGACTTGAGATTAGAATGATGTTCTAACAGCAATATTGAAAATATGCAGCTCCAATTTCCCTTACATAAATAGTAATTTAATTGTCAGTTGTTTGTGGATTACTAGAGCAAAATTTGGAACATTTTACATACAAAGTAATAAAAAGTCAAAACCCAAAAAATCTATCTTTACCTCAAATTGTAAAATTTGCTAAATGTTTTCAAATGTGTAATAGATTTTGCTCAACATTTCCAATGAATCAATTGGTGATCCAAATTATACAGATCTGGATCTAACAGTAGCAGTATTGCATGTTCAAACTATGAATGAGTCTTTTTTTTTAAAAAAAAAAATAGTCCTACAGTAAACTAGGAATCCTTGATGCTGAATTCTCAGTGGAGAGGATCAAAACAATGTCACCCTGATGCATTTTGGGACAAAGGGTATCTTTCGCAAATCCCAATTATTGACTTCATTACAGTTCACACTCATCAGAATACCTAATGGTTTGCTAATATTGACAAGCTAACATTTACTAACATTGAAACAATTAGTCTCTTGGGTGTACTTTGTTTTGATTGTTGCCATTAAATCTGTTATGTGCTTCTATCCTTTTATGTTTCAGTTTGAACTTTTTAGTAGTCTAATATCAACAAAAAAATTTGGAAAAATATACCATATGACTCATGATATGAACCACTGATGCCCAATAAATAGAAATGCATGTTATATGCAGTGACTGTGCCTATATGTGTGGAACAATTTCAGTACAAAGAGAATTGTAAAACCTGCCATTCTGTCCTCAGAGATTGCAAGATATGTTTGAGTCCAAGAGAAGTTTCTAGCTATGCTTCATTAATAATATTTTCACAGCTATTATAACGTTTAATGTTCTTCATTATGAAGTGTATCCATGTCTGATAGTTTAATTTAGAGATGAGCGCACTCGGATTTCTGAAATCCGAGCCCACCCGAACGTTGTGGATCCAAGCCGGATCCGAGACAGATCCTGGTATTCCCGCCAATTGCAAAACTGAAAGCGAGGCTCTGAGTCATAATCCCGCTGTCGGATCTCGCGATACTCGGATCCTAAAAATTCCCCGCTAGTCGCCGCCATCTTCACTCGGGCATTGATCAGGGTAGAGGGAGGGTGTGTTAGGTGGTCCTCTGTCCTGCTATATCTCGTGCTGTTCAGTTCTGTTCTGTGCTGTGCTGTGCTCTGTGTCCTGTTCAGTCCAGTGGTGCTGTGTCCTGTGCTCTGTCCTTCTGAGTTCAGTGGTGCTGCTGGGTCCTGTGCTGTGTCCTGTTCAGTCCAGTGGTGCTGTGTCCTGTGCTCTGTCCTTCTGAGTTCAGTGGTGCTGCTGGTTCCTGTGCTGTGTCCTGTTCAGTCCAGTGGTGCTGTGTCCTGTGCTCTGTCCTTCTGAGTTCAGTGGTGCTGCTGGGTCCTGTGCTATGTCCTGTTTAATCCAGTGGTGCTGTGTCCTGTGCTCTGTCCTTCTAAGGGCATTGTTATTTCCCCATTATTCCCAAATTATAAAAAAATTCAAAAATAGGTATAAAAACAATTACAAAAAAAGTAATTATAAAAAAGAAAAAAAAATATCCCAAAACAATCCTGCAGTATAAGTCCATTGGTACTGCTATATTACAAAGTTCACTGATTCAGCAGTATAAGTCTAGTGGTACTGCTATATTACAAAGTTCACTGATTTTGCAGTATAAGTCCATTGGTACTGCTATATTACAAAGTTCACTCATTCTGCAGTATAAGTCCAGTGGTACTGCAATATTACAAAGTTCACTGATTTTGCAGTATAAGTCCATTGTTACTGCCATATTACAAATTTCACTGATTCTGCAGTAAAAGTCCAGTGGTACTGCAATATTACAAAGTTCACTGATTCAGCAGTATAAGTCCATTGTTGTTACTGCCATATTACAAATTTCACTGATTCTGCAGTATAAGTCCAGTGCTACTGCTGTATAACTCCAGTCCAGTGGTACTCTCCTGTGCGCATATCATTTTTAAAGGCTTTGCCGAGTGTGTGTGGCTTAGGGGTACACTCTCTTGTGCTACATATAATGCAGAACAAAAATTTGGAGGATAAAGTAGGGAAAGATCAAGACCCACTTCCTCCTAATGCTGAAGCTGCTGCCACTAGTCATGACATAGACAATGCAATGCCATCAACGTCGTCTGGCAAGCCCGATGCCCAATCTCCTAGTACCGGGCATGTAAAATCCAAAAAGCCCAAGTTCAGTAAAAGTAGCAAAAAGAGAAACTTAAAATCATCTGAGGAGAAACGTAAAGTTGCCAATATGCCATTTACGACACGGAGTGGCAAGGAACGGCTTAGGCCCTGGCCCGTGTTCATGACTAGTGGTTCAGCTTCACCCAAGGATCTTAGCCCTCCTCCTCCTCCTCCCCCCCCTACAAAAAATTGAAGAGAGTTATGCTGTCAGCAACAAAACAGCAAACAACTCTGCCTTCTAAAGAGAAATTATCACAAATCCCCAAGGCGAGTCCAAGGGTGTTGGTGGTTGTCAAGCCTGACCTTTCCATCACTGTACGGGAAGAGGTGGCTCGGGAGGTGCCTATTGATGTAGCTGGCGCTGTGGAGGAACTTAATGATGAGGATGCTGATGTGGTTATTGTAAATGAGGCACCAGGGGGGGAAACAGCTGATGTCCATGGGATTAAAAAGCCCATTGTCATGCCTGGTCAGAAGACCAAAAAATGCACATCTTCGGTCTGGAGTTATTTTCATCCAAATCCGGCCAACCAATGTATGGCCATATGTAGCTTATGTAAAGCTCAAATAAGCAGGGGTAAGGATCTTGCCCACCTAGGGACATCCTCCCTTATACGTCACCTGAATAACATTCACAGTTCTGTGGTTAGTTCAGGAACTGGGGCTAGGACCGTCATCAGTACAGGGACACCTAAATCCCTTGGTCCTGTTGGATACACACCAGCAACACCCTCCTCGTCAACTTCCTCCACGATCTCCATCAGATTCAGTCCTGCAGCCAAAGTCACCAGCCAGACTGAGTCCTCTTCAATAAGGGATTCATCCGAGGAATCCTGCAGCGGTACGCCTACTACTGCCACTGCTGCTGTTGCTGCTGTTAGTCGGTCATCTTCCAAGAGGGGAAGTCGTAAGACCACTACGTCTTTCACAAAACAATTGACCGTCCAACAGTCGTCTGCCATGAGCACAATGTAAAACAAAATTAAAACCAATTAAACAAATTAAACCAAAAGTTAAATGCCCAGTCATAATAAAAAAAAAGAGGTATTGACGTCCTCGAACTACTGTACTGTTTATAACTTAGAAACACTACACTGGAAAGCTTGAGCCTTTAAATGAAAAAGTCACTCTTAATTGCACGAATATTTGCAACAGGGACAGTTTTTTGGTTAACAAAGTCAACAAATAACACTTCGACCCTGTCTGTCTTTCACATACTTGATGGGATCTCAATGATGAATGCTCAGTACCATGGTCGTCTAAAACAAGAGGTATTGACGTGCTCGAACTACTGTAGGGTTTATAACTTAGAAACACTACACTTGAAAGTCGGAGGAGGTATTGTGGCCCCGGTACCAAATTGGGTACCGGGACCACTCCACTATGCAGTCCAGAAAGCTACCTTGGTGAAATGTTTTGGACTAAAAACAATATTGTGAGGTGTTCAGAATAGACTGGAAATTAGTGGAAATGATTGTTATTGAATGTTATTGAGGTTAATAATAGCGTAGGAGTGAAAATAAACCAAAAAAACTTGATTTTAACACTTTTTATGTTTTTTTCAAAATAAATCCGAATCCAAAACCTTAAATCCGAACCAAAACCTTTTGTCAGGTGTTTTGTGAAACAAATCTGAACCCCAAACCTCAAGCAAATCCGAACCCAAAACACAAAACACGAGACACCAAAAGTGGCCGGTGCACATCCCTAGTTTAATTTAAAGAACTATAGTGCTGAAACATATATGGGTTGCTTTATTAAAGCCTATACGTTTCCCAGGGTTTTTATTTTTTGTCTATCCTGTTCACTCACATTCTAGAAAATCCAGAGTTAGGCACAGGATTTATGAGAACTCAGGTTCACCAAAACTACCAAAGTAACTGATTTTAATCATTCACTGGCTTATTTTTTTTTTTTTTAGGAATTCCAATGTATATGGATTAAGACACGTTCAAGCACACAGAATGCTTGATGTGAATATGCAAAATATTGTTTGACTGGTTAACAATTGCGTTATATACTGTTTTTCCATGGCATACATAGACAATGATGGCACACTCCACTCATTTTTTTTTGTATTAGGACTGTATGACACAATTATCACATAGGCAGATTTGTCATGGTGACCTTTCCACATGTATGATCCTGTTTATCGATCTTTAATCTATAAAACTAATAGCTAAAAATTAGTTTTTCCCAACTCTGCAGCAATGGCTTGCCCTGGTAACTCAACTGTATGCTATAAAAAAGTGCAGTTTTTCTAGACACTATTGCCAGATAAATTTGTGACCCAGACAACACTACAAAGCAACCTTCAGGTCATCAGTATAGTCAGAATAGTCAGCCCACCCATGGCCTCATGTCCCTCCTTAGCTCTGATATAAATGCTTTAAAGTGGTTGTTTTAATATATTGAAGTGGCTAGCGCCATTGCCTCATTTGGCAGACTTGTGTTTTTTTTTACGATACCTTGTACTTGATCTAACTATTTCATTTGTGTCTGTTTTGTGCCTAGGATGAGTCCCATACCTGCACACGTAGACACAGTAATAATAATGTATGTCCTGTGATTGTGGCCACTGACATTTCCTTTTTGTGCTTCTGCTGTTTGATTTATTTTCTTTGTTTTTAAGTAAATGGTTTGACTTAAAAATAAAAAATAAAATAAAAAAATAGGTAAAACTATGCCATGTGAACAAGTTGAATTAGCATGAGATTGAATTCAATTATGGCATGTATTTGCTGTGATTTTGCTACTAATAGAAACTCATCTATACCCTCAGTTCCATGTGCACCTAGTGGGATTACAGTCAGTGAGGAAAACCCTGGGAACCTTACTGTCTCCTGGTCCAGTGGAAACCTCTCAGAGTATTATGTTGTGTTTGTGAAGAGTGATGACGGCTTTGAGGTTCATTGCAATACTTCCCAGTCACCGTGCTACTTTCCAGCTGAGTGCGGTTTCACCTATTTCATGAGTGTCTTTGCATATAACAAGGCAGGACAAAGCCCCCTGGGCGAACTTCTTAACTACACTACAGGTGAGCATATGTGATAAATATACCCCTAGATATGGCCTAGTTTGAAGATAAAATATAAACCTTTTCCTTACATTTGTTGTAAAAGCTACTTTTTACAAGTACAGTGGAATTCGCAATGAGCCCAATATTTTCTACTGTAGGAAAAGTAGCTTTATGTTCAGTTTGGAAAACACTTATTTACAGGAAAAACAGAAATTTGATGAAATCATATGGCAAGAGTTGAACTGTATTTTTAAATCAAAATGATGAAATAATCTTCTCTGAGTATTTGAATATTACTTTTTTTAATTTGCCATTATAATATTTTTATTGGCTGATAAATTTGTTAATTCTTATATTTTTTATTTAAACAACTAGTTTTTTATTTTTTATGTGAACAGACAACATGACTTTAAGAGAGACATGTTAGGGAGCTTTTGTTTTGTTTGGTCATTTGTGTAATGATTCTAAGATGTAACAATCTATATGCTGAGCTAAAAAATTTTTTTTATTTAGTGACAATGGATTACCTGAGAGTACATATGTCTGCTGTACAGTATCAATATACATTTCTTATTTCATGATCTGCCCTTTCCACATCTATATTGTACTCACTGTCATGGTGGTTAAATGTTAAAATGAATAGTATGTTTCTCAAATTACATGTTATTACTCTACAGCACCGTGCTGCCCCAGTGATTTCAACCCAGCCTATGTATCCAGTGACACACTAGAAATTATCTGGTCTGCCGTGCGAGGTGCGGAAATGTATGAGACCAAAGCTGTTGATGGGACCAACATAATCCTCTGTAATGACACAGCTACAGTGTGTGCACTTTCTGGCCTACAATGTAACACACAATACAATGTAACTGTATTTTCATATAGCGAAAACATGGGCAGCAACACCTCATGTGCATCAAAGTATATGAAAACAGGTATGTGTGTATGGAATGTTATGGGCTATTGATTTGTCTTTCACCTTGCAATTCCATATATTTAAATAATGTTATTATACTAATATTTCCTCCTCGCAATACACATTTGAGTCACAACAAATAAATTAAACAAATAACTTTAATGAACAAGGTGGGTCTATAATGAGCCAAACTCACACAGCTGTCTGATGCTGGACATATATGGGCCAACTCTGCTGGTGATCAGTGTCTAATATAGCCATACTCATAGGCTTGGGAGGAGTGGCCAGATATCTTCTCACATGACTGGAGACTGATAGGGGGTCATCAATAGTAATCTTTCAACAAGGGGTCCAATAAATTTTGATTATTGGGCAATACAGTTTCTTGCAAAACACAAGCGCCAACGTGTTGGGCAAAATGCTTGATGCGGTATATGATATTGCAGCATGTGTGGCCAACAAAATGAAGGTAATAAGGGTAAAAAAAATAAAAATTTCTTCTTGCAAAACTCTGGATTAATTACTAATACATTGTTAACAGATGTAATTATGATAAAATGTTATAATTGCACATCATGCTTATACAAATAAGAGACGATGTGGAACAATTTCAGGTAGCACAATGGTTAGTCTCAACCTCATATATAAAATTGTCCTCATACAGTATGTAGATGTGTTATACTGTAATGAAATGCAGATCAAGTTATTTACAGGACAGTTAGTAAGAGTCATGGTATTGTCCAATGTGAAGTAGGCCTGCACTCAAGAAAACAGGGTGAGGCAAACAGGCCTAGAGATACAGAGGATGATACAATAGTAGAAGGAGAACATGAGGAAAGAGGGCCCTGCTTGTGAGAGTTTACATCCTAAAGGAATGGAATATACCTATGGACTGTTTTTTTGTGCTCCATGTTTTATTTTATTTTTATATTTTTAAATCATGCATGTATTCGGTTCTTATGATTTTTAGCAACCATCATGTTTTTAAAAGTACATTTTTCCACGGGTATTATTTTGACCCGTATAAGATCTGTCTTTCCCACCAGTGACATAGAAACCCTGGGATAGGTAGTCCACTTTTGCTTTAAGCCAAGAACTTAGAATATATTCATGTGTTTCTATTGTTTCTCTAGGAACCATAGCACATTGCTGAGCACCATTATGTGATATATCACAAGGATTTTATTGTATGAATATCTTGTTTTAATAAATCTTGTTTTGTACCCGGTATCTGTTGCTATATAATATCCTACTTACAGTGAATCACTTGGTTAATAGAGGTGTCCCAGCGCTTGACGTTTTTCTGCGTTTTATTTATTTGTTACGATCTGGTGGATCGTGGTTCGAGCTGCAGGGTCACCTACAAAGGTCTTTTTCATTTTAGAAATCAGGCATATCATCTGCTTAGCGCCAGGGGGTTCCCATAAGGGGACCAATTTGCTTTCCTAAAGGAATGGGAAAGACACAATTATGCTTGTACTGAGTAGTGGAGTGGAGGTGGTGCAGGTGGGTGTAGAGGCAAAGAAGTTGGTAGGAAGGCTGATAGGCTGGAATAAAGAAGCATTTTTTTAGGGTGAGCTGAAATTACAATAATAAAATGAAACCTTGATACTACGGACACGTGTTTTACATTCCATTCTGTAAATATAACATATCTTCCTAGTGAATTATGTTGCAATGAAGGATAGGCTTGTTTATTGACATGAAGACTGACAGGAATGCGCTAAAGCTGTTTCATACCTAAAATCATAAAATTGATATCTAAAGCTTGTAACATACAGCGCATTTACACATTTCTGGCTAATGTCCACAATTGTGTTCATTCTCATTGAATTATGACTGCTAGCTGCTTATTCTTTAAATGTTAGAACATAATTTGTTTAATAAACTGTATGTTTCATTAAATAGTGACTGTTTTGTACCCCATAATTAGTTTCTTATGATGTAACCTATGTGCTTTCAGCTCCCTGTAGCCCTGAAATTAAAAATATCACAATGATGGATATAAGCAGCTTTATGGTGAATTGGGAGTCCAGTAACTATAATGCAATGTACACTGTGACTGCAAGAGGAGAAAACGGATTTCTGGACTGCACAGGCTCAGGTTCCTCTTGCACTCTTGAGAAACTACCATGTGGATCAATGTATATGGTCAGTGTGGTGGCATCTACTTACGAAGGAACAAGCCTGCCCAGCTACAGTGTGCCCTTAGAAACAGGTAACTAATTAAGACATGTTGACATTCTTTTGCCACTACAGATTCATGGTATACAGAGACTGCAATATACTTTTAATATCCAATGACTGTAATTATTTTCAGCATAAAATATCAACAATAAGGAATACATTAGAAATAGTTTTTATATTCATATCCATATTTACTGTTAATCCACTGTTAAGCACAGCTTGCATGATCCATCTCGAGTGTATGTTTTGAAAATGTTATATCATTAAATGTATTTTATTGTTTCTTGTTACAGTTCCTTGCTGTCCAACAAACATAAGTGTGATCCAAGTCACTCAATCAGTGACAAATGTGAGCTGGTCCACTGCCACAGGAGCACTGACATATACCACAATGCTGGAGTCACCAAGAGGACAGGCAAAATGCCATACTCTAGAGGACCACTGCTTGCTGGGATGTATCACCTGTGGAACAAGCTACTCTGTGTCCCTGGAGGCAGTCAGTGAAACTGGCCTTGTGTCACAGTGTGCTTATCATGGCTATTCATCTAGTAAGTCAGTCAGTTTTTCATCTAAAACCTCTGAACGACTGGTGTCATCTAGATATTTGCTTCAGGGCTGCCAAGAGGAATTCAGGGCCCCGGTACAGAAACCTCATGGGGCCCCCTGATGCAGGCCAGAAATTTTTTGCCGCAAAAATGGGGGCGTGGCTATGGTGGGAGTGGTTACACAATTGGGGCATGGCTATGCATAATTGTGTCCGGCCCCATGTCTACCAGGTTAAAAGCACTAGTCCACCTTCCTACCGAAAAAAACCTGCATTGCTGCGTACACCATTGGTGTAGCGCCCGCTTGCCGGAGCATGACATATGGGGGAGTATATGGGGGCACTTTTGTGTGACATAAAATGAATTTAGACTGTAAGCTCCAACAGGGCAGGGACTGATGTGGGGGAGTTCTCTGTACAGCGCTGCGGAATCAGTGGCGCTATATAAATAGATGATGATGATGATGATCTGTTTCTCTGACAGAGAAATTAAAACTTCTTGAAGCTCCCTATAATAAGGGACAAATCACGAGGACGATGGGAGGAATTGGAAAAGGACGCACAGTACTTCACCTACTGAACATTTTCTGATTAGAAAATGTTCAGTTAGAAAACGTCTCTTAAAAGTGTCTAGTTTCTGCACCATCCCCTCCCACAGTTCTCTCACACCTTAAACCACTCTCTGTGCTCCATCCCTATAATCCTCTGTTTTGGACACCTATCCTACCTATACTTGTAGTATTTTCAGCACAGTTCCCTTCAGAAGACACTGATGTCTAAGAATATGGTGGTAGAATATTCATTTCCAAAAAGTGTGGTCCACGAATTTATAGAGGAAACAAATAAGGAACATTAATCTTTGCTTTGGATGTGTTACACATAATAATTCTACTTACATTGTTGTTCCCTGTTCCCTGCAGCCTGCTCCCTGCTCCCTGCTCCCTGCTCCCTGCTCCCTGCTCCCTGCACAGAAAACAGCTTTGACTCGCGCTCCTTACAGGCACGGTCACAGGCTGTAAACAAGTTCCACAAAGTCACGCGAGAGCACAGTCTCACGTGACGTCATCGCATTGTCTGTGCGCCGCGGCCGGCACTACAGTAGCGCAACCCCGAGCCCGAACCCGGACCGAACCCTACCCCCCCCAACATGGAAAAAGTTTTTTTTTATAAAAAAAAAAATTAAAAAAATCGGCAGTGCAGCCCCGGGCCCCCTGGCATACCCGGGCCCGGGTAAATAGTACCCGCTCCCCCCCCCTCTCGGCGGCCCTGATTTGCTTGCAATATTTTGTTAAAAAACCTGATATATCTACTGTACTGCACTTGTAGGTTAATGTCAGTGTTCATTCTTCCAGGCGCAATATGCCGCAAGATACGTGTGACTCCATACATGACCAAAAGTTGTGCACATGCACCAGGACAAAACTTTATGATGCACAATTACACTTACGTGCAACTCTAAATCATGCTCTTAATGCGATAACTAATAGCAGACTTATATTTACTGTAAATGTAATAAATGTGAAAAACTCTAAACATCGACTGTATTACATTAATTCATCCAAATGGCAGTATACCAATATCTTAGTATTCCATAGGTGCTTGCTGTCCATCTGGAGTGAAGCTATATAGACTGTCTAACAGTGGCATCCGTGTCACTTGGCGGGCATCAGCTGGTCCCGACAACTACACCGTCAACATCTATGGATCTAAAGGCAATTTTACGTGTAGTCCAAACACCAGCTACAATTACTGTGATGTCACCGAGATACCATGTGGAGATGTGTACACCGTGGTGGTTTCACCCGTCAGTGGAGGAGACACCCAAATCTCTTTCTGTCCCAAAAAAATATATTCTGGTAGGAACTCAATATTTTGCTTGAAATCAGTACTTACTGGAAGTAGTTCCACTCATAAGGTAGCAGTTGTTCAGTATTTATCAAACTAGGGATCATCTCTATGGTAAATACTGTTTCCATCCTTACAAAGGTTAAACATTGCCCGTGGTGCATTGCTATGTGCTAAGATAAATCACCCGTGAGAATGTACCTATTAGTTGAGCACCTTTTACATGAATGGCACAATGGAGTGCTAGTTGCACTGATCACACCAATAGCATTTAACCCTGCTACCATTAAAATAAAATGGAGGGGGCAGGGATATTAGGACACCAGCTGTATAAACCATTGCATTTCAGGGGTTGTCGGATCAGTGCCACTTACCCAGACAAAATGTGCTTCAGCTGAAATCTGCTTCTAACAATGCTGAAACAAAAGAGAACTTGCTATATGAATTATCATAATTAAACGTTGAACAAATCATTTCACTTTGCTTGCTGTAAACAAGCACATAAACAGTTCATGTCACCGTATTTTTTGCCAAGTATTACTAGAAAAACAGATGTCTGACAAAGCCTTTGCTGATTATGCATCAGTAATGAGAATTCTGTTGCTACAAACACAATCTCTAAAACACCTGCATACTATATTCCAATATATTATTGTTATTATTATTATTATTATTATTATTAATATTATTACAGGGATGTCTGTGAATACTCCATTTTATGCACAATATTCATTTTATGACAGATATTCAAACACAGACCTACAGACCTATGCTAATGTGACTTCTCTCTTATTTATTTACAGTTACATGCTCAGGAAGCTCTCTTGGCATGGGTAAGACTTATGCAATGTGTATATATTCTCCTCACAATTCAGTACCAATAGATTATATATATATATATATATATATATATATATATATATATATATATATATATATATATAAACATTAGAAAGAACAATTTATATGAAAGATGTGAAATTAGAAGCACTTTATTAATTCATGAAATAATGTCTAATTGTTTTAGAATACAGTCTTAAAAACAAAGTAATGAATGCAAATGAAAACGTTTAACCGTTTAATTAATGCTACATACCAGAGTTCTCTGATATGCAGAGTATTAGAATTTTACTACCAAACCAATTTCCCCTATGCCTAGTCTGATCAAAGGGGTTTACTCCTCCATTATTCCTGAATGAAAGCAGTTCTCTCAGGGCTATCAAAAATCCGTACTATTTCATTAAACGTACAGGCAAAATATAATAAGTCAACCGATTAGGCAACCAAAGATCAGCTGTAGGCAGAATGCATACATACATAGATACATATATGCATACATACATAGCAAGCATTCATTATTGTCCTATTATTCAATATGTGCCAATGTGGGACACATTTTATGCATTCATATTTATTTATTTTATTGGTATTACATTAATTTAATCTTTGTGTATGCATTTCCAGTGATCTACAGAGGAAAGAGAAGTGTTACATAAAACAATAAAAGTGCTGCATGCAGGTAAGAAAACCAAACACACCTATTATTTTACCTGATTGATTCATTTGGAAACCTTCTAAATCCTTACAGAAACTAACATAACCATCTGCAGCAAAAACAAATTTTGTCACTAGAATTGTAATTTAATCTACAAATAGGAAAAAAAAATCACTACAAAAGTGAGCATATTACAATTACTTTTTTACATTTTGCTGTTCTTAGTACCCTAGCAGCCTCTGTCTACCTTGTTATAGGACCTGTCCTATTCCTCTGCTAATTTTTTTGTTTTCTTAAATATAACTTTAATTTATTAGCTTGAGCATGTATAAATCTTTTCAAACCTTACAATATTTACTTTTTTCCCCATCAATTGCTATAACACCATAGAGTTGTATAATTTGAAAACTTAAATATGTATTTAGTGTCAAAAATTGTATGATGGTCTACAAAATCTCAGAAGTGCAAAATACACAATAAAACAGTAGAAATAATCTTTTTATGTAAACATAATCTTTTGAATTGTTTACAATTGTTGTGATTTATATGTGACTAAAATATATATATATTGTTTTCATTTCACATACAGAATCCATTACAACATTTCAGGATTGGAATAACTGGACATTTCAAGCAAATTTATGTGCATAAGGAATTTTGCACATACATCACCAAACAATACCAATGTATTGAAGAACTGTTTAGTGCAAAATCACTCTGACATCAGAGATACACTATCTATAAAAGTATAAATGTGTACTGTATGACACAGGTCGTTGTTAACTGCTGAACATTTTTTGGTAGCATTTACAAAAAGAAACACTATACATTCTATTTGAAATATAAACTATCTATTCTACCATGTTTATTTGTAAAAAAAAACATGCCCAAGGTTTACACAATGCCTAACTTGGTTAGTAAATATATTAATACTTCATACTCATACTTTAGACCTCTGATCAGGGACAACTTGACCTCTGTGCACTCTAAGATAAATTCAGGGAAAATATATTTTCATTAACCATTTAGAGGTATTGGAGATTGGAGTAGCATTGTAGATTAAATAAATTAAGTTCATGATGTTTGGTTAAATAAACTGAAGCATTCACTAAAGTTGTTATAACTTCACAAAAGGTTACATATAATACATAACTAAAATAATTACAGTACATTTGCACAGTGTTCTAAAACAGGCATTATATTAATGTAATTGGTCTCAACATATAGTATATTATATACATGTAGAATTATTTGGCATACAATTCTGGCATGCATACTTTTTATATTAAACACAACTTTCTAGAGAAAAATATGCTCCCATCTCTGATATTCTTTTGTGTTCATTTCCAATTTGTCACAATCAAAATGATAGACTGATTAACTGCTGTGATCTATTAATAAGTATTTAATTCTATTAAATAAGTATTAAAGGATGTGACAGCAACCTAATAATGTATAAGACTCCACTCATAGTAGGCCAGCAAACACAAAGTCCTTGGCTGCTCTGTGTGGGTTGACATTTCAAAATATCTAATAATCCCCTTGTATTTTATATGTTTGTTACAATTTTGTAAATTCATAAACTTCAGATTTTGTATTTTATGGCCATATAGGGTTTCATTATATACTGTATTGTTATTACAAGGAAGAAAGCAGGTCATTCATTAAACTGATTTCAAAACTCTATCATGTCTTGTCCATACACAACATATAGATGAGACCTGTTAGCCTGTAAAGTTCTCAGTCACCACATTACTGTCACTTAAAAAGAAAATCTTACACAACATATGTTCCAATTCACGGGAAAAACTGATCCATCTTATATTTTGTTTTGATTTAACCTGTCAGGAATGCACATTTGTAGCTACTTTTTACCTAACAATCCCTACAAAGATATTAAGATTTTATTTTAGTTTCAGAACGTGTTTCATTTGCAGCTGAACTCTGTTTCTAAGTACAGAAATGTAATGTAGTTTGTAGAAATAAACATCCCTATTTGCATATTGTTCCAATGGTCTTTCTTCTCTGTTTGTATATAGGACCAAGTGATAGCTAACACATACTAAATATTACAAAACATAGACTGGTAGAAGCTGCTGTATATCTTGTTTTGGGTGTAGTGATGTATCACAGTAAAGGAAATTTCTGTCTAGTTTGAAGTTCCTTTTATAGAGCACAAAGGCAGTACATTTTTATCTAGTAACACTTCTAAACAATGACACAGTTCTAACTCTGCCTGGAGTACAGGAAGCACCTGGGGTGATTTCCCATGTAACACAAGTCCTGTTTATACTCCCATTTGTATTCTGATATCACCTGATTGTAAAAGGTCACCATAGACAAAAGATGCACTCCAGTGTGAAACCATCTACATACTGTACATAGAGCTATGTAAATCTATTATACTCTCTTGCCCATCAGTTAGTTTTTTTTTATCACTGCCTCAACACACTGAAAACTGCACTTACATAAAATTAGATATACCTATTTTCTTAACATTTTCAACATTTTGGTATGGCGTAGCTATTGTTTTGTTTGCATTATAATTCCCACATTGGTTTGGTACATTGCTTTAGTACACAGTTGAAATTGGAATACACAATATTGTGGCTGACTTTAGAATACAGCACAATCTAGTCAACAAATACCAGTGAACTATGCATAGACACCAGTGTGATGCTTTGTACATATTCCATCCTCTTTGGTACTGGTTAGACTCTCAGGGGCAAGTAACTTTTTTTTTTCAGCTGTAATGGGCAACACAGTGTTGCAAATGCCACCAGTAAATCCAGCTATCCACTGCAGATCATATAATATTATATGTAGCACGCATATGTTATATTGTTAATACATAATTTATAATGTAGACATAATGGTCTAATGGTTTTATTATCTTAGAGGACTATTAATGTTATTAATGTTATTTTATTGCTTTTATCAAACATACTATATGCCCATCCCACTTATGTTTCATGCTCACCAGATGTTCCTTAGTTTACTTTTAACCAAACTTCAAGTATTCTTAAGGACTTAAGGGTATATTTACTAAGCTGCGGGTTAGAAAAAGTGGGGATGTTGCCTATAGCAACCAATCAGATTCTGGCTGTCATTTATTTAGTACCTTCTACAAAATGACAGCTAGAATCTGATTGGTTGCTTTAGGCAACATCCCCACTTTTTCAAACCCGCAACTTAGTAAATCTAGCCCTTAGTGTGGTATAAAAGACATTATGTCATTAAAAGCAGATGGCACAGTCAGTAAGAGCACCAATGGTAGAGCTACAACACGAACAGACTCAATGACACAGATGCTAATTCTTATACACAGGGCCAGATTAGGCCTGGGCCCGGGGCTGAAAATTATAAAGAGCCTATTGTAAGAAGTGAAGTCCCATCAGAGACGTGGCCAGTGATGTGCAGGTGTGGCCAGCTGTGTGTGGGAGTCGCCTAAAACCATGGAGGATATAGCTTGCACTTCCCTCCAACCACTTACATCTCCCTTCCATCTTCCCTTATTTAAAGAGTGCACCACTAACTGGTTCACATAGCATGCAATTTGCTTCCTGTTGCTCTCCAATGATGGGACCGTCCCCATGCAACCAGGTCCACATCACCACTCCACTAAACACCTCAAAGCCCCCTCCGTCTACCTGTGCCAGGTACCCTCCTGGCTGACCTGGGCCTATTTCTGTGGAGAGGCCTGGGGCTGCAGCCCCATCAGGCCCATTGTTAGTCCGGCCCTGCTGATGCATCTGACGTTAGATAAGTCACTTTATCTCTTTTTGTTGTGAACACCATCATTTATATTCTAAGCTTGGAAATGGTGTTTGAGTAATTTTGTGTACATCGCTGTATAAAAATATCCACAATCACAATTATTCCTCTATGCTTCTGACTGTGTATTTGACAAAGCAAAATGGCTACAAATATTATAAGCCAACATCATTTTAATTCAGCATTGACTTGTAACACCGGTAACATTTCCAAACACTACTGGCACATAAACACAGAAAACTGAACTTGGTGCGCTAAAAGTACCATACAAATAAGAACTCAGTGGGCCTGATTCATTAAGGAAAGTAAAGCAAAAAGATAGTAACTTTGCACCATGGCAAAACCATGTTGCATTGTTGGGGATGTAAATTTTAAATGTGATGGCAGATTTATATTTGGGGTAGGGAGGGCTCTATATCATTTTTGAGCACATGGCAATGTTCCAGGAAATATGTGGAACATGTTTAAATAGTAGATAAGAGAAGAGCTGGTAAGAAATAGTTTATTTTAGATAACATAGAGTTTTGAAATTTACTTTGCAAGGCTAAAATCATGTCAGATTTATAGCCCCAATTATTTTAGACATATAATGCCAGGTGTTATATCTTTTTGCATGCTAGAAAAAGTTTCTGAGTGCTACAAGAATGTGTAATCTTGATTGTAATGAACAGAATAGTTTCTATACACACAAGAGATGGTGTTGTGAATTGTAAATTTCCAACAATTACTTGGGTGGTGCTCCCCTACCATGTATAGCTCATAGAAATTAGCAAACCAAAAAGAAACAAAGCATGGAATATAAATAGGGACACTCTTAGAGCAATAGAATAATATTTAAAAATAAATACTTTATTGAATATATGTGACAAAAGTGCAAAATGTGTGATTAAAATTGGCAGCTGCTGCTGCCCCGCCTCGCTATGTTAGGTATATTTTAGTGGTGAATCAATATTCACAATAGTAAATTGTTATAGGATCCTAAATTGTTAATCTCTCAATATAGATTATATAATCTCTTTTCGTGTCCTAATTGATATAATATAACAAAAGCTGTTTAAAATTTGTCAGATAAATAAATATTATATCTGAGAATTAACTAGGTGCAAGAGAAAAAAAGCCATTGAGAAATATGCTGCACCAGGTTCAGATGGCTCTATGCAATTAACAGCCTCTGTATAGAGATTGAACTGAATAAAAGGCTTATCTCCTTCCTAATGGAATGCTGTGATACTGTCACTCCTGAATAAATGCTATCTTAAGAGTAGCCTACTTCTAATAAAGTTAGAGAAAAGAACACTACTATAAGCGGTTCACGTCCTGGATATACCAGGGGTAGTGCCGCTGAATGTTGTTATCTAGGACTAAAAGAAGAGAAAGGATCTGTTATAATAAAGCATAGCGAGGCGAACGCCGACGTGTGTTTCGCATACTCGCTTTAACAAGGCTAACCGAGGTATATTGACAATATTTTCATTCTTTGGGAGGGGGGGGAGAGCCTCTTCCATAAATTTACTGACCAACTTAATATGAACCATCTTAATTTACAGTTAACGTCAGAAATTGATGAGTACAAGCTAAACTTCTTGGACCTTACAATCCAAATAGATTTGGATGGAAGACTAATTACTGACATGTTTAAAAAATCTACTGCTACGAACAATCTTTTACATCATACCAGTTCTCAGTTTCCACCTGTGATCAAAGGGGTTGCTAAGGGTGAATTCCTTAGGGCTAAAGACAATTGTTCCATTGCAGATACGTATGACAAGAGATCCAAAGAATTGTTCCACAGATTCAAACTGAGAGGTTACAGTGACAAATCTCTGAAGAAAGTGGTACGAACAGTTAACCGTATAGAAAGGGATTCCTTAATCTTTCCTCCACAGAAACCTCCAACAAAGGACAGAGTGAGAATGATAGGTACATTCTGCTCTGAGTGGTCGAGAGATTAGGGATATTTTTCAACGGTATTGGCATGTCCTTTTACTCGATACAGATCTGAAACAAGAATTGGAAGAACGAGTATCAATAACTTGGAGGAGGGCACGAAACTTGAATGATCATCTGGTCCATAGTCATTTTATCAACAAACACAATAATCCAAATCTATTACTAGTTTCCACAAATGTGGCAGGTGCAAAGCTTGCAAGTATACAGTGGAAATGGATGAGTATAAAGTAGATTCCACAAGATTTGGAAAATCAAAGAGTTTGTGAATTGCAGCTCAACAGGAGTTATTTATTGTCTGGTCTGTCCGTGTGACTTGAAATATATTGGCATGACTACAAGACCATTTAAAAGGCGAGCATGTTAGTAATATCAGAAATGTTCTGAGTAATAAAAACAAATTTAAACCGCTTACGACAGTAGCCAAACATTTTTTAACACATCATAAAGGCAATCCTTACTCTTTGAGAGCGTTTGCTATGGAAAAAATTACCCTCGGTATCAGAGGAGGGGATTTACAACAAGAGCTAATAAAAAGAGAGATCAAAAAAATATTCCTTATGAATAGCTTGATACCGAATGAATTGAATGATCATACTAACTACTTGGTCTTTGTGTAGATGGTGATTGTGAATACATATGAGCATTTCACTGATAATTTCTATTAAATAATGGTACTTTTAATATCTCATTTCTATTCCAGGTACCAATGGATAGGATTCAGGATTATATTAAATATGAGCTAATCTTTATATAACTATATTATTCTTCCTTATTAATTACCGCGGCCCTATAGTATTACTTCACTAGCTTTCCACACTTATTTCACTTGCTGCTTAAGCTCATATTTTTTCTCCCATATCACCTCACCATTTTATTTATTTCTTCTTTATATTTAGCATTTTTACACTATTTCACTTTCGCTTTACCCATTTTTCACTTCTTATTAATTTCTATGCATATGTTTATAGCTGAACACATCCTCAATGTTCACCTTATCCTACACTTCTCATTTCACTTATAGGGCATTGCTTTTCAGCTTTCATAATATTTTTCATAGGGTTTATTAATCATTATTACTCATACTCTAGCACCATCGTGGTTAGATTTTTTTCTTTTTTGATTTTTTTTTTTTTTCGTTTGAATTTGTGCATAAGATTTTTTATATTTATCTTTATTATTCATTTTTCATTTTTTATTACCTACAGTATTTATCACAAAGGGGGTCTGTTTATTTACTTGGACCAGTTCATCAGGGATATTTGATTTACCTGTAGATCCAAGTAATGCATATATGTTATATTAACCTGCCTTGTTAAACAGTTATTTTTGGCTAGGTGGGACTTTCACTCTCAGCTTCAGGATAGGTCCAAACAGCTGTCAATCCCCAGTGGTATTCTTCGATATTCAGGATATCTGATTGCATGAATAATTGTGATGTAATCACAAGGGTTGTCTCTTCCCTTTAAAAGCACTGCCATTGGTTCTCATCGGTTAGCTTTGTTAAAGTGAGTATGCGAAACGCGCGTTGGCGTTTGCCTCTCTATGCTTTATTATAACAGATCCTTTCTCTTCTTTTAGTCCTAGATAACAACATTCAACGGCACTACCCCTGGTATAGCCAGCACGTGAACCGCTTAGAGTATCGTTTTTTTCTCTAACTTTACTATAAGTAGGCTACTCTTAAGATAGCATTTATTCAGGAGTGACAGTATCACAACATTCCATTAAGAAGGGTATAAGCCTTGTTATTCAGTTCAATCTCCATACAGAGGCTGTTACTTGTATAGAGCCATCTGAACATGGTGCAGCATATTTCTCAATGGCTTTTTTCTCTTGCACATAGTTAATTCTCTGATATAATATTTATTTAACTGACCAATTTTAAACAGCTTTTGTTATATTATATCAATTAGGACACGAAAAGAGATTATATAATCTATATTGAGAGATTAACAATTTAGGAGCCTATAACAATTTACTATTGTGATTATTGATTCACCACTAAAATATACCTAACATAGCGAGGTGGGGCAGCAGCAGCTGCCAATTTTAATCACACATTTTGCACTTTTGTCACTGTTCACTTCTGCAGTCTTGTCTAGTCCGTTTTGTTAAAGGTATGTTTTGCATATTATTTGTTGTTGTTTGGAAAATTTGATGGTCAAGATTTAATTTCATTCAATTGAAAGCCATGAGGTACACAATTTGGTAAGGAATTTGATTCTTTGGGACTCAGGTACGGGTCCAGGTTGTATTGTTGTTTCAAGTCATAAGGTATTTTGACTAGGTCATAAGGTATTTTGACCATGGGTAGAAACAATAGTACAAAATCTAATGTTCCAGGAACGCCTATGGACATAATTAAATATATCAATGGAAAGGAATTTTGTGTAGGAATGGGTGAATTGTTTAAGAAGTTTGGTTTGACCAAAGATGGTAGTTTTGATCCAATTAAGATACAACACATGATGAAGAGTATATTAAAATACGTTGATAAACATAACTTAAGAGAAAAATGTGAAACATTGCTGGAAACCACAGAGAAATTGATTTATGAACATGAATGTGCAGAGATGGCAGATGTAAGGGAAGGAATTGGCATGTGTGGATGGAGGAACGAGAGTGTTTCAAGTGGTAATGGGACAAGAACGAAAGGGGTATTGAGATCAAACCCTAAGAGATTTTTTTGAGGTGACACATGGAAGTTAAGAGATATGGAAAAAAAAGTTTGTACCCTGTTTTGGCACAGCTTATTTGTGATTTAACACACTTATCAAAGATTGCTGTGGCTCAATTGATTATGGCCTATTGGTTTGCTCCGAGATTCTTTACACTAGCTGCACAAATCTGCTAGCTGTTTAACCTGTTTACAAGCAAATCTTGGACGCACTGTTCTCACAGAACCAACACACTTCCCAACTACAGAGAGAGAACCTTTAGGCAATCCAGACAGAATTTATCCAACTCTCAATGAGTAGAAGGTTGCAATATTTTTTGGATTGTGTGAGTCCACAGCCACAACAAACATAAGTAAATGCCTAAAAAGATTTACCTGGTATACACTCTGCTGAGCAATGACTATTGTGTTTAGAAAGAAAACGTAAGACTTTATGAGCTATTTCTGGACGATAGCAAGCCATTTACACTCTCACCTGAGCAGGAACAAATGTTTAACCAGTTGAAAGCTGATGTAACCTCAGAGCCAGCACTGGCTTTGTCAGATTATAACAAATTGTTTAATCTGTTTTGTCATGAAACACAGGGACATGCACAGGGAGTGCTCACACAAGCACATGGAGGGAAAGAAAGACCTTAGCATATTACTCTATGCAGTTAGACCCTGTAATCAGGGTGGTACCAACATGTGTTAAATCAGTAGCGGCAGCTGCACTACTGATGGATAAAAAAACCAACCCCTATGGTGTTAGGACATGAACTTACTATACAAATACCACATTCAGTAACAGAAATTCTCAACCACACACAAAACACTTGTCCTCAGCCAGGCTCACTAAATATGAGGTTGCTGCTGTATTTAAAAGAGGGGAAATAAGGGGTGCATATTGACACAGAAGCAGATATTGATCAGACACATAGTGAAAATGAAAGTCAGCAACAGCAGCAGCAAGACACATAAAATACATAAACTTTTTATTTTTTTCTTGTGAATGATTGCATTGAACTAATGCGATTAGAAAGTGCTGCTATACCTGACATCTCTGAAATCCTTATACCAAATGCTGATTTATAACTCTTTGTGGATGGTTCCCGATATTATTTTTATGGCACACCATAAACATGGTGTGCAGAATTCATTAGGTCACTGTCTGCTGCTTTCCAACTGCCTAAGCAACTAGCGGTGATAAAGTTACAGGCACACACTCTGGAGCAGACCTCAGAAACCAGATGGCCTAGCAGATGCCGCTGTAAAGCAAGCTGCTGTAATGCCACTGAACCCTGTGAACATAAATATTGTGGCCCTACCACCAATTCCAGACTTAGGGCTAGATTTACTAAGCTGCGGGTTTGAATAAGTGGGGATGTTGCCTATAGCAACCAATCAGATTCTAGCTATCATTTTGTAGAAGGTACTAAACAAATGAAAGCTAGAATCTGATTGGTTGCCATAGGCAACATCCCCACTTTTTCAAACCCGCAGCTTAGTAAATCTAGCCCTTAGAGTTTTAAGAAAAAGCCCCAAATGTTAAAAAAACAGTCCTGGAAAAGGCTGGGCACAGAGGAACAAGGAAATGAATGGCGGTTGCAGGATCGCTATTGTTTGCCAAAAGCACTGTACCCAGTGATAGCACAAGCCCTAAATGGAAAGGTCCATGTGTCCAAGGGCACCATGGTGAAGGGCCTGGTAAGAAACTGGGTGACTCCTGGATTTGCACAAGCATATGTATATGGATGTGTGATATGTGCTTTACACAATCCTGTTAAGACTGTAAAAGTCCCACCCAAAAGTAACCCACAGACTCTGTACCCTTTCCAAAAGCTGGAGATTGACTTCATACAGTTGCCAAAAGTAGCTGGCTATGAGTATGTCCACATGTGCATTGACCTATTTAGTCACTGGCCGGAAGCGTGGCCTTGTAGAACAGCAACCACCAAAGCCATGGCAAAGAAACAAATGTCAGAAGTAGTATGTCGATATGGGGTTCCAGAAGTGATTGAGAGTGACAGAGATACCAATTTTACAGGCAAGGAACTACAGCAGGTTCTCAAAGAAGTGGGTATCACGTCAGCACTATACTCCCCCAGAGTAATGGGTGGGGGGAAAGGCTAAATGCAACATTAAAATTGAAAATGCAGAAACAAATGGCAGAAACAGGAAACAATTGACTAACATCCACCACAAGATTTTCTTTCCATTCAAAATCCAAACCAGGATCCTAACTCTTATTGGTTGGAACCTAGATATTGGGTTGTTATAAAGAAACACGTTAGAAAAGCTCTTGAACCCAGGTTCAAAGGACCATACCAGATCTTATTGTCGACTCCCATGGCAGTGAAGGTGCACGGAAGAGACACCTGGATATCAGCTTCACACTGCAAGATCTTCAGACAAGGGGAGTCTGAGTAAAATGTATAAGTACAAGTTACTTAAAGGTGCAAGGAACATCAGAGAGTGGTGATCAATGATATTAGCGGGAGGTATGTTTGGAGACCCTCCTGAAGAAATTTGTATCAGATGGTGTCAAAACCAAGACCTTTTCCTTGGATTCCACATGATCGTTATTGAAGCCTATCCTTATGAAGATATACAGCACAATGGACAATCCCTCCTATTGTGAAATAAGTGACATATAAAACTTGCCAATCGCATTGTGTATTTTCTCCCTCCCTTTCCTTTTTCCTCCCCCATGAAATCCATAGTTAGGTTGAGATTCCATTTGGTACGGCCACTAGACTTGAATAAATTTATAAGATTTAATCTTTAGTGCCTTTAGGGAGCTATACAGGAAAGTAAGGTCTAAACAGGAGCCAAATAGGACTACAGGCAGGGTATAGTTTAGAGGTTCTAGATTGAATTTGAATCAAATGATGGGACTGAGAAATTAAAACACAGGTTTAAACAGTGAGCAATGTAAGGTCCTAGGGATCCTTAGAGAAGGAGAAAGATTTAGTTGGAAGGTTACAGTATTTAACTTTCTGGTAATCTTAAATGATCAAAATGTATTAGGATGCTGCGGTAGCCGAAGCACTGGTGGTTACAGGGGGGGGGGGGGGGGTTGGTAGATAGTGGCTATCGCCCCTTACCCACTAGCAAGAGCTTGCTGCCTCGGGCTGCACACTGTGTTCAGGTCCGTTCGGCAGAGACAGTGTGAGGGTCAAATAACTGGGTGAAGTAAACCAGATTGATTAATATTGTTTTACCGTGCAATTGAGATTAGTACGCCATGTGTTATGACGCAATTGCATGGATTCATAATGCATACATTTACATTCGCACTTACAATCGTAAATAACACACATTTATTAAGATTCCAATCCACATTTATTTATTAGTAAAATGTATTAGAGATTGTTTAGACATAAATGATAATATATTAAAAGTATCTAAGGCTCAGGATATAGGAAAAGTATCATGTTTAGTGACAGTTTGATCTGCACATTACCATCTCAAATACTTTCGGCTTTGCGATCGCTTCCTGCGATAAATAGTTATTGGAGATTAAAGATTAAATGACATTGTGTTTGGAAAACTGATAGGCTGGTAGACTCTGGTTTAAATCAGTTCCTTGGGCATAGCATGTGATTAGCAGTTGGGGGTCAGCTGGTCACACCTTATCAGAGCAATCCTTTGAATTAACCTATGACCACCAGACAACCGGAACATCATTGAACCCTGAGCCAATGAAGACCCTAGACGTGATGTTTGTGTACATCAGGGTTGTCCAACGGCCCAGTACGCCTGTAAATGTGGCCCAGAAGGAGTTTTGGTTGTGGCAAGGGGGCAGCACTGTTAATGGAAAAAAAAATCCTGCAAACAAAGAAAAGAAAATACTTACCTTGCGGTCACGCGGTCACGTCAGCTGGTACTCCGGCTCCCTCCCTTGTCTCCTCCTCCATGTGGTGCTCACAGTGAATGTCGGGCGTGATGTCATCACGCCCAACATCCATTGCGGAGCGCAGCACAGAGGAGTCACCCACGCGAGAAGAACAATCAGCAGCACAAAATTGGAGAAAAGAAGAGAAGAGGACAGGAGGACAAGCCGATTAAAAGGTAAGTTAAGGGGGATTTTTTTTATTATTTCAAGCGACGCTGACCAGTGAATAAAAGTCAACTGGTCCTGGATCATCATGGACCTTATCTCCCTGCTACATACTTCTACTTGTAATACTAATGGGGCATTATATATTATTCTCTTTGGCCCATTATAAGTTGTTATCCCTTAACTAACATAGTGGTGTAATTAGCAAAACAGGTCCCAATTTGGGGTCACAGTGATGTATATGTCAGGTACCGCAGGCCTGGTCAGTGCACCCTGATATACAATGCCTGGCTTAAATGCACTTTATTGATATTGCATCGAAACAATACAAAAAGTGATTATAGTATAATAACTAGAGAGGATTTTTTGAACAGGGCGATTGAAAGGTAAGTATAGGGGGATTTGAAAAAAAAGTGATATATATATATATATATATATATATATATATCACTTTTTTTTCTCATATATATATGTTAACTATGTTTTCTATGGTTTTTTTGGATGATCAGCTATCGTTATTGTTAATGTATCTTATGTGCGGCCCAAACCAACTCGTCGTCTTCCAATGTGGTCCAGGGAAGCTAAAAGGTTGGACACCCATGGTGTACATAGTGACATCATCAGTAGTTTCTTCCATACTTAAACTGGATATAATCAAACTGCTCTTCCCAGCTAGCTCTCTCTGATCCTGAATACAGACAACATGACTTTATGTTATCCTGGGTGAAGCTCATTAGAGAAAATGTAATGTATTCGGTATTTTATACTTTCCTGCTTTATTGTAATATCTTTTATGCGTAATAATGGCTTGCTGTAAATCATGCCATATTTTGCAATTAAATATCTTTGTGCTTTGGAACCACAATAATCGCATTGGACAATGTTTATTTGGTAAGCGATAAAATTACTTTAATAACAGGCGAGTCCTGCCCAGCTGCTCTGATTGTGTTTTTCAACCAGAGCGACCGAGCAGCATACTGTTCCTGCCTGTCTCTGCTGAACGGACCAACACACAGTGTGCAGCTACAGTCATGCTTATCTGTCAAAAAGGGGGCGGGACTAAATCGCCCCCATAGAACAGAATTTTAGATACGCCCCTGGTGGACAGCCATACTCTGTCTCCCACTTTGAAGTTACATTTCCTGCAATGTTTATTAAAGAATAATTTAGACTGTATTGCAACGTGAGAAAGAGACACCTTGGGGTAAATGTATGAAGCTCCGGGTTCTTCAACACCCACGAGTTCGGCGTCTTCAGTGCTTAAATTTAAAGTGGCGCTGCCTTGTAAAGGGAAACTTCCCTTTACAAGGCAGCGCCGCTTTAAATTTAAGCGCTGAAGACGCCGAACTCGTGGGTGTTGAAGAACCCGGAGCTTCATACATTTACCCCCTTATCTTTTCTGAAGATATTTTTAAGCTTCCTTATGGTTGGCCTGGTGTCCCAATTATCAGTAAGCCCACCCACTGAAGTGCAATACGCTTGCACCTGCACAGATCTGAATATAGCTGAATGAATGAACTGGAGAATGTCTGATGCTGGAACATGGCAGTTTTCAGATGAATGGACTGCAGGTAATGAGACAGGTACTATCTGTGGGACCGAAGCATTACACAGGAAAGAATGCAAATAGTTCTTAACTGTGATCCTTTGCTGCCAAAACAGAAGGGTACTTGCTGTTAAGTTAGGAGGAGTGGAGTCTAACATGCATCCGGTCTTCACCAGGGACCCCCGCAAGGCAGTTTGGGTTTTGCTGCTAGTTACGTGCAGGTTGTGACCCTCCAAGTTAGCCACCAGCGAAGCAGACGATGAGCAAGCATAGTCCTGTGAACTATGGTCAAGCCAAAAGTCAAAGAAGATGCAGTCAATTCGAGGGATAATCCGAAAGCAGAGTCAGGGGAAGCCGGGTCAGAATCCAGGTGGTCAGGTAGGATGCTTGGTAAAAAACAGAAATGATGGAGCATAGGGGACCTATATACTCTGGCACCTAAGCGACCGGGCAGCATACTCTTCCTGCCTGTCTCTGCTGAATGGACTTGCACACAGTGTGCAGCCACAGTCATGCTTATCTGTCAAACACTGACCTATGAACAGCAGTCTACTGGAACATCGTAAACTCTGGACCAATGAAGAACTTTCTTAGTGTTATCTGTGTATATTTGTGACATAATCACTGTTTATGTTAACTCACACTGTATATAAGCAAGACTCTGGGCCAGTATTAAAATCCTCTTTGACGCAGACTACAAGACTGAATCTGGACCTGGGCCCAGGGGGTACTTACTTAATGTATTCAGATATACTTTCCTGTATATTGTTATAACTTTTATGCCTCATCATGGTTTGCTTTTATCCTGCTATATTTTGCTATTAAATCTCTTTGTGCTTTGGAATCACATTAATCGCATCAGACAATATTTATTGGTAGCGTTCCTAGCACCAGTGGCGGATTGGGAACTTAAAGTGGACCTGGAAAAAAATTACTGAAGTGGCCTCATGTGGGTGGGACCAAGACAGTTGCGGCTAACAAAAAAGTAGGCGGGATTTAGAACTACTGGAATTTGGTTGTAGTAACATGACTTAAGAAACAGTGGGTCATCTCTAAAGCAACGCAGGGAAAAAGCTGCCAGTCCTGTTTTATACAAATACATGAATGCCTTTGCATTATATGGGACTGCTTTATGCCTCTGTGCTCCAACTTGTTTAGTTTTCTACTAACACATCCTTCGAATATTCCCTTCATAAAAACATATCTGACTTTGTTTAATAAGTTTAATTATTACAAAACATGTCGGCACAATTGTATTTGATCAGTCTACCAGAGCAGTATATGAGTACCTCACCGCACTGTTGCATCTTACCTTGACATCATGAGATGCAAACTACCACTCAAATCTTTCTCTCTATATATAATATATAAAAATGTGTACTGTGTGTGTTTCAAAAAAATACATTAAAAAAATGGCTATCCAGTGCGATCACCAGAAAAGTGAAATGCTTCAAGCATCTGCAAGAAAACACTTGTTTTGTAACAGGATTAGGTGGTAGGGGCTCTTTTTGGTGAGCTTACCTTGGACGTCTGCGCTTGACGGGAGTGTCTTTGGGATTGGTGCTGCCGTTACGGAATCTTCGGGTGTTCCGGTTACCGAACTTGTTATTTGTCTTCTTGTTTGTACCGTGGCGCAACCTGGGGTGGAAAAAGAGAGAGAGAGAGAGGGGGGGGCTGGGGGGGGGGGTGTAGAGAACACAGATACAGATGTGGTACCAACAATATACTCTTGGTGCTTGTGGGTAAGCAGTAGGTTATAGCTCGTTTTGCTGATGTGGGTCTATAGCTCTTTGCCCTGTTTACAGCCCTAATGCAATGTATATTGTGGTGGTTTGGTACCTTCTGTATGGGATGTGTCTGTAGCTCTGCGGCGGTGTTTAAAGCTCTTGGTTGTTTAAAGCTCACAATAGAGGGCAGTAGTGTTGTGATTGCCTCTAGTAGTGTTGGTGTGTGTTAGTTGGTGCTGAGATGTACTAATGCTAAACTATTGTGTGTTATATAGTTTTCTGTGTGTGGTCTATGAGGCTATGTGTTCTGTTGTAGTGGGATATGTAGTGATTTGCGGGTGTATGTGCTTACTTTTGCTCAGGAAGCTCTTACAAGAGCAGTTTGGTGGTTGTCAGCCGGTCTTTCTGTCCCGTGGGTAGGCGCTGCAGTTAGAGTGGATTGTAGCGTGTACCGAGTGGTAGCGTAACTGGGGCCGAGCGGGTTCTCTTGGTTCACCTAGTGCGCATGCGCATGGCGGCCGCCGGACTTCCGGTGTTGGTGGAGCGCACTGTGCGTTCCACTGCGGGCTGGATTTACTCATGTCCCTCTGTTTTAATCTTCGTTTTTGGAGAGTTGGGCGAGTGGTGTTTCCAGGAGCAGAGATGAGTTCTCAGGGAGTCTTTCACGGGGTGTGTAGGGGTGGTCCAACGCGTTTCGTCCTTAGACTTCGTCAGGGATGTGCCGAAGTCTAAGGACGAAAGACCGTCTGACAACCACCAAACTGCTCTTGTAAGAGCTTCCTGAGCAAAAGTAAGCACATACACCCGCAAATCACTACATATCCCACTACAACAGAACACATAGCCTCATAGACCACACACAGAAAACTATATAACACACAATAGTTTATCATTAGTACATCTCAGCACCAACTAACACACACCAACACCACTAGAGGCAATCACAACACTACTGCCCTCTATTGTGAGCTTTAAACAACCAAGAGCTTTAAACACCCCCGCAGAGCTGCAGACACATCCCATACAGAAGGTACCAAACCACCACAATATACATTGCATTAGGGCTGTAAACAGGGCAAAGAGCTATAGACCCACATCAGCAAAACGAGCTATAACCTACTGCTTACCCACAAGCACCAAGAGTATATTGTCGGTACCACATCTGTATCTGTGTTCTCTACACCCCCCCCCCCCCAGCCTCCCCTCTCTCTCTCTTTTTCCACCCCAGGTTGCGCCACGTCACAAACAAGAAGACTTGTTTTGTAACAATTGTGTATGGGCCCTAAATGTGCCCAGTGCTTGGTGGTGGTTTGAATGGCATAAGTGAAGAGGAGAGTTATTCCAGGGGTTTGCTGGTGAATGCAAAGGGGGCAGGATTAATGATATTATCAGTGCAATGAGGCTAGAAATATGTTCACCAAAGTGATCTGAGAATAGGACCAGTGGAAGGTAGAAGACAGGCAATGGAATCAATGCAAGAACCACTAAAGTATCACTGGAGCTGGAATAAGGCACTGGGGGCCCTGGGCATTTAAAACAGAGGGGCTATTATTTAAACACATTTTAGACGAATACACAGGCAAAACTGTATTTACTACTGTTAGGTGCATGCAGTTTTGCCTTCACAAGTAGTACAGTGTGAAGCGGGACATACCTCCCAACTATTCTTGTAGTCGGACCAAATCCTGACTAAGCGAGACAGTCATCCCAATTCGGGACTGCTCCACCAGATTCAGGACAGTTAGCAGACTGTCCTGCTCTCTTCTACCTGTTCTTGTCATTTTCACCACCTGTGGCTCCTGTTTTCTTTAGATCAGTTGCTGCTTGTCTGGGTCCTGGAATGTTGGAGGCCCTACTTAGAAAAAATCCACCCCAACATTAAATTAACGGTGCTGTCATCCCATCTTAATTTAATAGGCCCCACTATTAAATTAAATAGCCCACCAATAAATTAAATTGCCCCACCATCACCCCTCCCAAAAAATAGCACCCATTAAATAAATAGCCCCACCTAAACTTCCCCATTAACTTAATAGCCTACCTCACACCCAAGTATTATTAAGACAGCCCCCCTTCTATCTCCTCATGCACGACAGCAGCCCCCCTCCTAATGTATTAATATTAGGGAAGGGGGATTGTAATAAATTTGTTGTAATCCCTGTAATAACTTATTTTCAGAGTTCATAGAGGGAATACTGTTCCACACATATTTGAGAGAAGAGAAAACAGATATTTCCGTTGTGCAGAGACAATGGTTCCAGCTAATTGACCCTGAGTGCTCTGATACAATAGACTTAAACCCAGTAAGAACCATATAACAGGGGACAGAGTAAATTAACAAGTAAGTGACAAAAGACTAGAGATAAAATAACATCTAGATATAACATTTGCTACCAATTAAGTAAATAGACTGTGGTTTGAAGTCTGGATAACTTCTGATTGGTACCAAAAGTAAAAGAAAAAAAAGTGTTTTATTTGGTATTAATTCAATTTTTTTTCCCTCTTCCTTAGAAAAAAACGGCTATATTTATATTACAGCAGGAGTGCACAATTTTTCCCTTGAATGCACCGGCAGATGTTATATTGGATCATTCCAAGCATTCTTTCTTCTAGTTGTGGTGGCTGATACTAATTTACTTGGCCGAGATTTATTATTTAAAATGGAGTGTGCAGTATACTGTATTCTGATGATGTTTTTAGATATTAAAGGAAGACACACATGGGATATACAGGATATGCTTCACACGGGCTAATTTTGCACTCCACTGTTATAGTTATAAATCCATCACAGGTTGTAGAAATAATGTTATCAGAGATACCGGGTTCCTTATGAACTAAAGATGGACATGATACTGGATTTGATGGGTAATGTAACTCCCTGTTAGGATTAAAAAGAAGGGGGATGGGCCATAGAATAGTTAAGTTTTAAGGGGAATTAATAAAATAATTGAGAGCCAATTCCCTGTAGTACTTAATCCAGCTGTCATCTTGATGCAAAATCTAATTTTCTGCAAATCATCTCTGTACTGTTATTCTTTGTCTTCCTTAACCTTTCTGACTGTTGGCACTTCATTCTTTCTCTTATAAAGAGGTACAAAATTCATAGACAATCTCCCAAGGATTCATAGACAGCCTCAGTGTCTTGGCACAAGCCTGGCATGACTGTTTTCAATCTTTCTAACCAAACAATGGGTGCAGTATGAAAATTTAGTATTGCTGTGTTCTGATTCATTTATATTATCAGTGTTTGAAACTAAATACTTGTTCCTTTATTTCTCAGTAACAGGACACAAGGTTGCAAAATGATAGAGTACAGCCACGCCAGACGAGATTAAATATTTAAGATACTGTCTCTCCCAAGGGGCTACGATACTTGACAAAGGACAGAACATAGGCTATACACTACACTGACATGGCTGCAAAAGCAGCTGCAGATTTGTATTTCCATACTTACTGAGACAGCAGGTTTTTGTTACAGGAGTCTGGTTGCAGAAACATGATTCAACTGTTTATATACCACATGCGCCATATTCCCTCCTAAGTTTTGCCTAAATTAGGTATGTTTACTAAGCAAGATTTACAAAAATGTGCCTCCAGATGCACAAAGTGTGGAAGGAGAGGAGACTCTAGCTGAGGGTGAATTTGGCAAGTATGTAGGGATGCATGATTGTATAGAATATTTGAATCAGACTTTTTAACGCAAGGCCTGACATAAGTGATACTCCCTTAGAAAATTTGAAAATGTAATGTTTTATATTTCTCATAGACAGATGGACATATACTGTTATAAATGATGCAAGTACTTTAGAAATTGAACCCCTTGGCCCAACTCACTTAGCCAAGTAGGTGAACTCGTAAAATTGAGGAAGGCATGTGAGTTGGCAGAGGGTAAATCAGTTATTATATGCACTGAATTTATGACCTGGGAACTGTTATGACAGTAACAGGACATCAGTAGCACACTCACACTTTGACAGCGAACCAGTTAACCAAGAAAGTAGCCGTCATTAGGTGTAAAGCCCACACATATGAAAAGTATCACTGGGTAGTAGCAGGATGGACGAAGCTGTCAAGTGGGCAGCAAGGTTATCAGTGAATATGACAAACTGACAAAGTGATGGTCTTTGAAACAATGAACAGTCTGTTAGTCTGTGGATTGTAGGGGGCAGTATGAAGTTGCTGCAGCTCACACTTTGCCCAGAGACACTGGAATAGTTAATTCATAAATTGTTTGATCAGTTAGGAACTCACTAGGGAATCCTACTGTACTAAATATTCCTAGCAGCGTTCCTAGTACCATATTCCTAGTTCTATTACCTTTTACCTTTTTCTTTTGGTGGACAGAGCCACAGCCTCTGGATACCGGTTAGCGTAATCCACCACAGTGAGGATGTACCTATTTCCTAATCTACTGGGCACAGATAGTGGATCTACAATGTCAGCAACCACTCACTGAAACGGTTCCACTATTATTGACACGGACCGGAGGGGAACACGAGTACTGGGGCGCCCAAGCTGCTGACACACATCACAGGACTTACAGTAGGCCCGTACATTATCTGACATTCCAGGCCAGAAAATGGTCTGTGTCATGTGTTTCTGTGTTCAGTCTCTCCCCTGGTGTCCAGCCATGTAGCACACAAATATCAACTTTAAATTTCAGTATACAAATAAGCTATCAAGTATTTGTGTGCTACATGAAAAAACAGTCAGTATTTAACTTATGTGCAAAACAAAATACTAATTTGCATCCCTTGCATCGTAACATGGTTTTGTCCAGGGGACTGAAATAAGAAGCTTCTCAAGTTAAGATCCTTAATAAATCAGGCCCCAGGAGTGCCTCATACAGTTTCTTCAATATTTATCTGTTTGGCTGGATTCTCTACAAAATACCCTAGTACCACCTTGTCCAGCAGTCACCCCTGCTGAGTTTGTTTCTGTTCCTGTCTCCACTTCTACATCGCAGTTGCGAATTCCCAATCCTCCTAAGTTTGATGGGGACCCCAAGCTATGTAGAAGATTTTTAAACCAGTGTTCGGTACAATTTGAACTACTGCCTGGTAATCTGCCCACTGAGAAAGCTAAAGTCGCCTATATTATATCTCTTCTTTCGGGTCAGGCTCTCGTCTGGGCTTCGCTCCGAATTTTTGAAGGCTTTCAAAAACATATTTGGCAAGCCAGGATGAGTATCGAGCGCAGCCACAGGAATTCTTCAAGTCAAGGCTCTCAGTCAGTGGGACAATATGCTGTTCAATTCAGGACAATCGCATCCGAATTACGCTGGAACAATGAGGCGCTTGTGCCTACCTTTTGTCAAGGATTGTCTAATAAAAAAATATGAATTAGCTACCCGTGATATCCCGTCTTCCCTTGACGATCTCAAATCTCTGTGTGTACAAGTGGACTTACGATTCAAACAAAGATCACAGGAGAAAGAACAGACTCGGCGCCCTATCATTCGCCTAGCCCATCAGTTTCAAGCTCCTCCCCTACCCCCTGAGGAGCCAATGCAGCTAGGCTGGGCTTGTCATTCTCCTGAAGAAATGGGGAGAAGATTTAAAAACAAATTGTATCTTTATTGTGCTTGTCTTTCTCATGCCCTATCCATACTGGAAACTACAGGGCCTAGCGGGACAAGAGGGGGTCTCATTGGGCTCACATGATCTCTGTCTCCTGAACTCTTTTCAGCAAGAGAATCTTCATTTTCCTGTTTTCCTCTGCTGCAGGGAAAGTTCTTTCCCTCTTTCTGCACTTTTAAGTTCTCGGAGCAGAAGGTAACTTTATTTCTTCTGCTGTGGTTTCAGAATTTAGTATCCCCACAACCCCCACTGAAACATCCTGTACTTCTCACGGCCATCGATGGCAGTAAGATATCTAGGGGTCTAATTAAGTTTCGGACGGTTCCTCTTACATTACAGATTGGAGTTCTACATAAGGAGGATATGTCTTTATTTGTAATTCCCATGGCTATCAACTCCGTGGTCTTTGGCCTTCCATAGGTTCGTCTCCACTCTCCTACGTTGGATTGGCAATCCGCCCAAATTCTCACCTGGGGACCACAGTGCTACTCTCGTTGTCTAAAGAAAGTGGTACCGCTCCATCTAGATTCAGTTACTTCATCATTGTCTTTACCACCCCAATACCTGGAATTCTCTGACATCTTTTGTGAACAAAGGCAACCAAACTTCCACCTCATCGAGTCTGGGATTGTGGTATTAAGCTCTCCCTGGGAAGCCATGTCTGAATACATTCAAGAAAATCTTAAAAGGGGCTTTATCAATAAATCCACCTTACGATGCCGTATTCTTTTTTGTAAAGAAAAAAGATGGCAGTCTTCATCCCTGCATTGATTTTCGTGGCTTAAACACCAAAACTATCAAAAACAGATATCCTCTACCATTGATATCTGAACTTTTCAACCGTATCAAAGGGGCTAACTTCTTTTTCAAATTAGATTTAAGAAGAGCTTTCAACCTTATCCACATCAATGATGGGACCGAGTGGAAGACGGCATTTAATACCCATGATGGGCACTTCGAATATTTTGGTAATGCCCTTTGGGCTATGTAATGCTCCAGTTGTATTTCAAAATTTTATGAATAAAATTTTTCAAGATCTTCTTTACCAGTTTGTCATTATATATCTGGATGATATCTTTATCTTTGCTCAGGATTTCTCCTCCCATAGAAGACATGTACAAGTAGTCCTTACTCAGCATAGGAAACACCATCTATTTTGTACTTAGAGAAATGTCTCTTTGAGCAAAAACAATTGCTCTTTTTCGGTTATATTCTCTCAGGAACTGGTCTTCAGATGGAACCTGCCAAACTGAAAGCCATATTAGATTGGCCTATTCCCACTGGTTTAAAGGCCATTCAATGTTTCTTTGGATTTTCGAATTACCGTATTTCCCCATGTATAAGACGCACCTTTTTCCCCAAAATTTTGGGTCTAATAACTGGGTGCGTCTTATACAGGGGCAGTAGCACTTACCCTGTCAGATGACTCCTCTGTCCAGTAGAGTCTTCTCTCCGTCTGATCCTGATGCTGGAAACCCGATTAAGGTCCTCTCTGCGATGTCCGGATGTCCTTTCAGGACCTTGACAAGGTCCTGAAAGGCATTCTTTCAGGACCTTGAGGTCCTGAAAGGATTGTCAAGGTCCTGAAAGGACATCCGGACATCGCAGAGAGGAACTTAATCGGGTTTCAGCATCAGGATCAGACGAAGAGAAGACAGAAGACTTTACCAGACAGAGGAAGCATCTGACTAGGGTAAGTCAGAATTCACTATAGCGTAGTCTCTCCACTGTATAAGCTGCACAAATACTCTGTGAAAAAATTGAGGATAATGTTTATCCTCAATTTTTTCACATGATTTATATAGGTGCGTCTTATTCAGTGGAGCGTCCTATACATGGGGAAATACGGTACTATAGGCAATTCATCAAGGGCTATTCTACCATCATTGCCCCAATTACTGCGCCTACTAAGAAAACTGCTAACCTTAAGGTTTGGTCCCCTGAGGCTCTCAACGCGTTTGATCTACTAAAAACAGCATTTTCCTCAGCACCTATTCTTCACAAACCAGATTCCCAGCTTCCTTTTTTCCTGGAGGTGGATGCCTCTTCATACGGTACTGGTGTTGTTTTATCTCAGCGAGGCCCTTGAGGAAGATTGCACCCTTGTGGTTTCTTCTCCTGTAAATTTCTTCCCACTGAAAGAAATTATGATATTGGAGATCAAGATTTATTAGCCATCAAGTTATCTTTTAGAAGGGGCTTTGTTTCCTGTGACTATATATACAGATCACAAAAATCTTCTTTATCTTCATTCTGCCTGGTGTCTCAACCCATACCAAGCCAGATGGTCATTGCTCTTTTCAAGATTCGAGATTATTCTAACCTTTCGGCCCGGAATAAGAAGGCTTATGCGCTCTCCAGATCTTTCAATTTGGATTATCAGGACTCCCCTGAAGAGATCAAGCCTATTCTGGACCCAAACTGTATTTTAGCTTCCACTCCTCTGGAAAGTCTCAGTTGCACTTCTGGCAGAATCTACATATTACCACAGCTTCACCCTAAATTACTGCATTGGGCTCGTGTCTCTTGTTTTGCAGGTCATGTTGGAGTCAAAAAGACCAGAGAACTTCTCACCCGTTATTACTGGTGGCCATCTTTCTTAAAGGAGGTTAAGAGTTTTGTGGGAGCTTGTTCTATATGTGCCCAGAATAAGGTCCCTTGGGCCAAACCTTTTGGCTCACTCATTTCCTTACCTATTTCTGAAGTTCCTTGGTCTCAGCTTTCCATGGCTTTAATTACCAACTTGCCCCCCTCCAAGTTGTACACTGCCATATGGGTCATTACAGATTGCTTATCAAGAGTGGCTCACTTTGTACCACTCAAGGGACTTTCATCCTCCTCACTTCTGGCAGATCTTTTTATCAAAGAAGTGTTTCATCTTCATGGCTGTCAACTCCCCATTGTCTCTGACTGCGGCTCGCAGTTCATTTCTAGGTTCTGGAGGGCCTTCTGCACTAAATTAGGTATCAAACTTGACTTTTCTTCAGCGTATAATCCCCAGTTTAATGGACTTACTGAACTGACCAACCAAGAACTCAAAAAAATTCTTCGGATGTATGTGTCTGGTCATCAGATGGATTAGGTTGAACTTCTTCCTTGGGCTCCCCATAATAATCATTTTCATGAGGCAATTGCGAATTCTCCCTTTTTTGTAATGTACGGTTGTCATCCGAGACCACCAACCTTTTCCCAAACTCTGATATCTTCAATTCCAGTAGTTGAATTTCTTATACACAATTTTTCTCAGATTTGGGCACAGACCAAAACCTACTTGAAGAACTTCTTCATCCGCTCCAAGGGGATCTTTGATAAAGGCGCCCTGTTCCTAAATTGGTTCCAGGAGATAAAGTATGGTTGTCAACCAAGAATATCAGCCTAAAGTTTCCCAGTATCAAATTAGCACCCAAATTCATAGGACTTTTCTCAATTTCTGACATCATCAATCCGGTTGACTACAGGCTTGAACCTTCTTCTCTTCGAATTCCCGATGTATTACATATATCCCTCTTGAAGTCGGTAGTACAGAATCAGTTCTCTACTTTTAGGAATTCGCCATGCCCGGTTTTAAGATCACGAGTATGAGAAACAAATTACTGGACTCCCGCAGATCCAGAGGTTCTGTACAGTTTCTTTTCGATTGAAAGTGCTATGATCCTGAGGAGCGCTCCTGGGTTAAAGCTTCAGACATTCATGCACCACATTTACTCAAGCAGTTTCACAAGAGGTATCCTAACAAACCCTATTAGGGAATTCGGAGTCCACCCTTACAGCAGGGGGTACTGTAACGAAACTTACCTCTCCTTGCTCCAGCACCGGCTTATTTGTGCCGTGCTCGGCACTTCCGGGCGGCGGGTCACATGACTCGTTTCCAGAGGCGGGTTTTTCAAACTTGCCTCTCTACTTAACACTCGCACTGACAATTGTACAGTGTCATTGCAACTTGTTTGCTGTGCTACTGACTCCAGAGTTGCTCCTGTGTGTTCCTATTACCTGAGCTCCTATGTACCGAGCCTTGCCTGTCTGACCCTGAGCTGCCTGAACTCCTGTGTACCGAACCTTGCCTGTCTGACCCTGAGCTGCCTGATCTCCCGTGTAACGTACCTGGCCTGTCTGACCAAGTGCTGCCTGATCTCCCGTGTACCGTACCTGGCCTGTCTGACCAAGAACTTTGTGCCCTCATGTGTACCGAACTTGCCTGTCTGATAACCCTTCGCCTGTTCTCCCGTGAACCAGTCTCAGCTAGTTCCTTTACACTGCACCTTCAAGATACTTCTCTCTTATATTTTCCCCGTTGTTACATACCAAGGTAGTCCAGGGGGCTGCGACCTGTGAGTTCTCGGCAGTGAATCCCATCCGGCCTTGCGGAAGTTTTTGGTGAAAACCAGAGAACTCGTTAGACTCCGTGCACCTGATCTGTAGTGCCAATTGAGATTGACACAGGCTTTCCTTAAGATAACAGGTACCTTATGCCAAGCACAGACATTACAGGCTTGCACGTACTTGTGGACATCCGAGCCCAGGCATGGCCATTAATAATATCTGTAAAGGAGGACAACAGTCTACTTGGAACCAGCATGGCCAGCACATTTGTTGTCATGAGCCCATTTTAGGACTTTGGGACAAAGGTGAGGACTCAGAAAAGAGAGACCAACAGGAGGAGATTTCACCAAAGACCCAGTCAAGGCCATGATTTTGGTTGGGCTGATAATGGGTTTAGTTTCAAGAAGAGAAAACAGATCAGAACTGTTAAATGATCTGGAAAGAGTGTCCGCTCTAGAGTTCTTAGTACCAGGATGATAAGTAAAAATTTTGAAACAAGAGAAAATTTGGGACCAACGAGCCTAGTGAGGATTGCGGCATTGTGCAATTTGTAAATAGGTAAGTATGATGAAACGAGGTATCATTATGACCTCAAACTGTCTGCACCTCGTTTCTCACGAAGTCTGGACTATAAAAACATATAGTTTTTTGAGCCCTCTGCTTCCCAATATTTATCAATCATATTTAAACTTGTATATATTGTATTTGCAAGAAGTTAATATGTCTGGCAGCATAGTTTTCCTATGATCCTATCCACCAAATTCTTGCATGACTGTAAATCACACCGGGGGGGTCTCTTGTCTTTGTTTAGCTGTGTGTCTGTATGAGTTATTATTGGAAAAAGGTCAAACAGATAGAAGAGTACATTATATATTTAAATGTAATGTCTCTGGATTGTAACCCTTCATGTTTAAACAATTCTACTGTATAGCCACAGAACAATACATGTCCCTAATTATATCAAGAGTGGGTCATCTGCTATCCCTTTGTCTGCATGTTTACCCGTGAAACGGTAAACACTTAAAAGGACCAATCAGGTAGTTCCTGAAACTCCTGAGAAGGTTGTAACAAAACGAGTTTGATAAGACCTTAACCAGCCTGTCCCGCGTTTCTCACAATATGTGAATTATGACATGTACAATTGCATGTGGATAAGGAGACATTGTAGCTCATTGTACATATGTATATTGTTTATTGAGTATTGTTGATAGTGCAGTGAAGCTGTTATTCATTGTTCTTAAAGTGAAGCCAGGTAGGTAAGTGTAAGGATCAGGTTGCAGGATACAGTGGGGGGGGGGGGGGGCAATTAGTATCCATTATTCCTACACAGGACTAGTCCACACATTTTTTTCTGCAAACCAGTATGGCAGCTTCTGTGGAAACTCAGCTCATCTCCACTCCTTCTCCAACCCCCTGATCCAGCACCCACCAATGTTTAAAGAGGGAGAGAGCCATGGGTTTGCCCAGGTAGGGGAATGCACTGTGGAAATTTGACCCTGGATATAAGGAGCCTCTCCAGGAGGGAGGGATGTTCATTCTGTGATTTGATTCCTGGAAGTGCAAGATCTGGTGTGGAGTTGCCGTTCTCTACCAGTGAACTACAAATGCAGATCCATGGGTCTTTAAGTTAGGACAGCCTGGTGATTGTAACTACTTAACCTAGTGGGGTAAGGGGCAGATGATGTGGTAAACCTGCCTGGTATTTATTTACTGTTTGTATATAATATTCTAGTGTTGTTTATTACAATAAATGTACTGTTGTACTTTTCTAACTGCATTTGCTGAGTGACTATACGAACCCTAGAAAGTACTGGGTAGCTTCCCTGGCATAGTAAGGCACCCCTAGGTGGCCAGCCAGCGTGAAGTGGGTAGAATTGGGCCAGAAAACCCAGTATCTTCACAATGGTAATTAATGCCTTTAAAAGAGAGCTCCAGAGATCAGCAAATAGGCATTCACAATGGAGTGATAGCTGAGGTCAGGCTGGTATTGAGATCTAGACTCAGTACTCCAGGGAAAATCAGTCCCTGGAGTACTGCCTTTGCCCTGATCTACCTCTCCAGGTCTTAGGGCCCTGTGTGTCCGCCTAAAGCGGAGTGACAGTGACTCAGGACCACTGCCTGCCTTGCTGGTAGCCTGAAAGGATGAGAGGGGGAGAAGCTTGGATGTATAGACAGTAGTCCCTGAAAGGGACTAGGATACTGATGAGGTGTTTTATAACCTTTATGTTGTCTATAGCAGACTGTAGTGTTATTTGTGGCAGGTTATTACTTATATATTATTATTGCTGTTTGGTGCTACCATTTTGTTAAATAAACCTGTTTATATTATTTTGGATATTTGCCTGGTTGATTCTGAACCTTGGATAGGTACTGGGTAGTCCAACTGTGCGACACAGAGGGTCAAATTAAACCTGGTATCATCACAGTAAGATTTTTGGGATTTGTCATAACTGTAACCCGGGTGTTGGGCCCCCTCCAAAAGATAGAACCATTCTGCCAAGGCAACCTTGATGGCTAGAAGTTCTTTATCTCTAATACCATACATTTTCTCACAGGAAGAGAAGTTTTTTAGAAAGGAATCCACAGGACTTGAGAAACTCGAGTGAAAATCTCTCAGATAAGATTGCACCATTATACCAACCAAGGATGAATCCACCTATGGAAAGAAAGGTGTGTTTTGGTTTGGTGTTTGACCACAGGGGTGGAAATGAAAGCTTATTTTAAGGAATTGAAAGCAGAGACTGTGTCCTGAGACCATACTTTACACAACCCAACTTTTTGGGTTAGGGAGGTGATAGAGCAATAAGAGTAGAGAATCCCCTGATAAACTGGCGGTAGTAGTTGGCAAAAGTAAAGAAGTGTTGGGTGGCTTTGAGGCAACTGGTTGTGGCCAGTTGTGGATAGACTCCACCTTCATAGGGTTCATTTGAAGCCCAGTTCCAGAGACCAAATAACCAAGGAAGGTGACTTGGGGAAGTTCAAAAAGACACTTCTCAAGCTTACAATAGAGGTGATTGGCCTGTAGATGAGAAAGTACCTCCTTAACATATTTGCAGTGGGTGAAAAGATTGCGGAAAAAAAAAAAAATGTCATCGAAATAAATTACCATGATAGGTAAAGGAGATCTCTGAAAATGTAATTTTGAAACTTTAAATTTTAGTGTATAAATAAGCTATCAGGTATTTGTGTGCTACATGAAAAAACAGTCAGTATTTAACTTATGTGCACAACAAAATACTAATTTGCACCCCATGCATTGTAACATGGTTTTGTCCAGGAGACTAAAATAAGAAGTTTCTCAAGTTAAGATCCTTAATGAATTAGGCCCCAAGACTACGGGACTGAGCTGAGCTTTCTATGTACTATGGATTGTGACCCGTTGTACCGCCAGCTGAATTGAACCATCACGGCGGTCTAGACGGTTCACTGGATGACTCACCTACATCTACATTATCCGATCAGCATGTACGGAAGAAAGTTACGGTATTTATACACCTACCATTATTGCATTGGTTTCGATTGCTAATTCTATCAGACTTTATTGGACCTCGTATATGAGTGTGTACCATCCGGTAGTATTCCCCAGTTCAGTGTGCTACACAGTAACATTCTGACGAGCACTGGAGAAAAGAGTTACTGTCTAATTTATTACAGTGACAACCACCAAATAAATGAATGAATTTAACACTTGCATGAATTGCCGGGATCCGTGCTCTTTATAAAGGTATTGAGTACATTTATATAACAATGTGTATATATCAGATGCTTATGAGTTCTGGGAATAGATTTCTAATTAAACAAGTTGTCTAACTAAACAAATTGTCTTGTTCAATAAATTATCTTAGTCCACTATGTTCTTGTGGAAATAGTTCCTCCGTAATAGATAATTATGAAATGGCACATCAATGTCTTTAGAATATTTTCAAGGCTTTGTCAAATCCCTCCGATATTTCTCACAAATATAGACAGAAGGGGCGGCTTTGTCAAATCCCTCCGATATTTCTCACAAATATAGACAGGAAAAACACAAACAGAGAAATCATTTAGTAATAGTCTCTCGCAATGTAGATGATATATACTTTATTATAGCCCAAACAGGGGGAAACTTATAGAAGCTGAGTATATGCGCTTGGAAAAAAATTCTCATAATTAACACCACGTGTAAGATGTTTAGAAATGCAGCTATAAATAGCATATAATACAAAACAAGTGAGATGGTAATAGAGTTAGCGGGGTTAAAAACCCCTTCCAATCTGCTTACTTTTAAAGCGTAGATAATGGATCATTAAGGTCCTAATTTCTCCAATGTATATTCAGCTCCAAGTAGCACATGGAAAATAAATGAACAGATAGAGCACATAGTGCATTATCTCTAACCGAGCTTGTTTAATACCTCATGAAACAGTATCACATAAAATAAATGATATGGGATAAAATAACATCTAAAATAATCCTATAGTGCACATAGCAAGTTCACTCCTACCGAGTTTCCCAAGAACTGTCAGCCTGGTTAAATCCTTTTCCAGATAAACCCCGGGATCAGCGATAGTCGGCAAACTGCAGGTAGGTGTGTGACTCTTCCGTAAAGCACTGAATAAACACCAACGCGTTTTGAACCCAAGGCTGGTTCTTTTTCAAGGTAAATTACTTGTATGATTGTCTACTCCTGTTAGGAACTCCTTCAGTCAGCACGACAGAACCCGGAATCTGCTCCGATGTCTGGTGTTCACTGGAGCCCCTAGTGGTGGGGACAGACTTGGCTGCAGACAACCGGAGGGTTGTGTAGTGTGCACTGACTGGGGAGAACCCAGAGGCAGCGTGGTAGAACACAGCGATGTGGTCCAGGCAAAAGGTCAAGGGCCGGCAGCAGACAGGGATATCAGAAAACGAGCCGTAGTCAGGGGTCACAGGCAACACAACAAAGTCCAAAAACAAGCCAGGGGTCATACACAGGAAATCCAATAATAGAGTAAACACAGGAGCAGGGAAACAGGAACAGGAGCCTAGCTAAACAGGAAGCTATAACTGGCAATGAGGCTCTGTCCTCACTGCCTTAAGTAGCAAGGGGAGCCAATAGGAGTGAGTGCCAGTGAGACCCCTCCCTACTGCACTAATCTCAGAGAATAGGCCATACAGAAACAGGAGAACAGAATAATCAATTCTATCAGAGCCAGGTATGGTAACTTCCTAGCCAAGACTCCAACACAGAATCTATGCACAAAAAACAAAACAAGAAGTTACCTTTTTCTGCGCGCATGCGCCCGGGTGTCAGACCGCTGGCCGGGCGCTGCGGCCTCCGGATTACAGCGTCCCGGTTGTTGCCTAGGCAACCGGGACGTCAGAGGCGGAAGTGAGACCCCGGTCGTCATGGAGACGGCCGGGGCGTCTGAGAGAGCCGGAAGCGAGCCGCGGCGGCCCGTCGGGGAGCCGCGGCTCGTAACAACTCCTATTTAAATGTCCGTAGACCAATCATGTAGCTCAACGGATATCCACAAAGTAAGATGTCTATAATACTCATTAAAAACACTTCTATTCTATAAAATACAGAGATATTTTTTCAAACACTTCTAACAACGAAAAATAAAAAATAAAAATAGATATTTCCACATAGTGAGGAGCTTCTACTAAATTGAGTGGATCAGCTGCTCTTCAGACCTGATACTCTGGCACAGGTGAAGGGCCAGGAAGTAGTTTACATAGTCTGAGGAGCCAATGGGAGCAGGTCCTGTAGCGCTATCATAGCTAGCGACAAAACTAGCCTAATAGCATCCCGTTGCCTAGCAACAGGAAGCGTGTGTCTCCAGAGGCTGGGCACGCTAGGAGTTTGCAGCGGCGACCGTCTCGGAGAGATCGCGGGATGGCGCCTGACACGATGCTACAAACACATATTTGCATTTTTATGCCTAGAAATTAGCTTGCACATGCCAAATTGGGGAAAGACAAAGGCAAGCAGTACGTGCTGGTTCTAATGGATTATGCCACCAGGCAACACAAAGCTATACCTTTGCGTAATGTAAAATTCAGTGCAATAGCAAAAGAACTCATTCTGTACTACACCTGGCATGGTATCCCCAAAGGAATCTTGACTGACCTAGGTATTCCCTTTATGTCCCGTCTCATGAAAAAGCTGTGTCAGTTGTTAAGGATAAAACAATGCACACATCAGTATAGCATCTGCAGACTGACGGGTTAATGGAACATTTTAATAGAACCTTCAAGAATATGTTGAGAAAGGCAGCAACACCGGAAAACTGAGACTGGGATTTGTTATTACACTATTTAATGTTTGCAGTGAGAAAGGTGCCTCAAGCATGCACATGCTTTAGCCCCATCGAATTGTTGTAGGGCAGAAAGCCAAGGGTCATTTTTTGTATGTCCTCAAGGAGGGCTGGGAGCAGCAAGGTCCTAAAAACCCAATGTGATCCAATTTGTATCCCAGTTGTATGACAGGTTGGGGAAGATCACCCCATTGGTACAGCAACAAATGCACAAGGCGCAAGTGAGACAAAAATGGGTCTATGATAAGTCAACTGCATTTAGGACTTTCTGACCAGGTGACAAAGTTGTTGTCCTGGTACCCACACAAGAAATTAAACTATTCACTCATTGGAAAAGGTGCTTAAGCCTGTGTGGCCTGTTAATTATAAAGTCAGGCAAGAAGGCAGGAGGAAACCAATTCAGACATATCATGTCAACTTGTTGAAACCATGGCATGAGAAGCAGGATCCACAAGACGTGTTAATAAACGCAGTAGTGCAGTAAACCAAAGTTCCCATAATGGATAATCTGTCACCAAAGTGGAGATAACAGCCTGAGACAATACTTCAAAGGACCCTTGATGTGTTTTCTGAGGTACTTGGATGTACCACTGTCATAGACAATGATATAGTTAAACCTCCAGGGGTGGTAGTGAGATTAAAACCATACCGCATTCCCGAAGCTAGGCGTATAGCTGTGAGACAGGAAATTAAAAAAATGTTGGACCTCGATGTCTTTGACGAATCCAAGAGCAACTGACATAGCCCCATTTTTCTAGTAACCTAGCCAAATAGGAGAATCCATTTCTGCAATGTTTCCTGTTTAGACACAAATCCGAGGCCCAGAATTGATGAGCTAGTGGAAACCTTGGCCCACCGTTGATACCTTACTTTATTTGATCTGACTAAAGGTTACTGTCAGAGCCCCCTAATGCCATCTGCCAAGGGTAAGACAGTCTTTTCAACCCCGGATGGGTTATTTCAGTGTAATGTACTGCCTTTTTGGCTTCACAGAGCTCCCACCACCTTTCAGAGTGCCATGAATTGGCTCTTAAAGTCGCACCAGGAATATGCAGCTACATACTTAAACAATATAGCCATCAACTCCCAGGACTGGGAGTTACATTTATGAAGGATGTTTTAGCATCACTCAAGACAGCACATCTTAGTGCCAATATTGAGAAGTGCACATTGGCCATGCAATAAGCCAAGTAAATAGGGTACGTGGTAGGAGAATGTCAAACCCCAAGTGGACAAATTGGAGGCTGTCAGATACTGGCCTAAACTCGTGCGGAAGTCCCAGTTGAGAACTTTCCTGGGCCTAGTAGGTTACTATCGCCGATTCATTGAGAAATTTTCCGCTAGAGCTGTTCCTCTTACTAAGCTCCTTAAAAAGGCTTGCCCAGACAAGTTGTTTTGGTCAGCAGGCTGTCTTGCAGGATCTTTGTGTAGCTCTGTGCTCAGCACCAATACTCCAAGCACCAGACTTTAGCAGAAGATTATATCTCTAATAGGATGCATCTGGAGTGGGTTTTGGAGCTGTGCTCTTGCAGAGGTTTGATGGAATAGAGAAAGCCTTCCTCTATCTGTGCCGCAAACCTCTGTCAAGGGAGAAAAAATACTCCAGCTGTGGAACAGGAGTGTTTAGAAAATAAATGGGCCACTGAGGCTCTTAGGTTCTACATCCTGGGTAGAGAATTCTCATTGCTTACTGACCATGCACCACGGAAGTGGGTGCATAGGAACAAGGAAATGAATGCCTGGGTAATTCGGTGGCAGCTAGCACTCAAGCTCTACCATTTCACAGTACAGCATATAATTTAATATAATAATATATATTATAAAAAGTCATATTGATATTGATCTAAGGATCTGAAATTATGTAAGTTTTTCAACACTTTAATCTTGTATTTTAGTTAAGTTCATATTACTGAGGACGGAAACATTTAGTAATTAGCAAAGCTATTTAGCCAGTGTGAGACCACAATCTGGAAGTGTAAGTTTCATTTCCATACTCAGGTTAGAACAAATAGAGAAATCCATTAATTTAGTGGAGTAACGTCCGTAAACAGTGGAGTTGTTTTGCTCATACTTCAAAATGACTTTCCGTTCAGTACGGAGTTCATTATAGATTAAACTAGTACTTTCAACAGGCATATAATCTTAAATTTTGCATATTTTGTGACACAGTGTCTGTATTTAGATGCAATACTCAGTATTCAAGTTTCCATTCACTGAGATGCAATCAGGTTTTACTGACATCAATTAGTATCAGCTTTGCTGTTCTTAGCTCCTGAGCATGTTATTCCGTTTACTCAGTGGTGGGATTCAAATAAATTAACAACTGGTTCTCTGCCCTAATAACTGTTTTAAGTATACAAAAAGATATACCGAAAGGTAGTTTAATATTTCATGCATTTAATACTCAAATGAATATGCATTTAATGCATATTAATATTCAAATAATAAATCTCAAGATTATAATAGTAATGAGTCATGTTATGCCACACAGTAGTGCCTCCATTTCAAATTATGCCACAGTAATGCCCCTCTTCATCACACTCTGCCATGCTGCTTTTGCCCCTCAAAACACTTTGCCATGCTGCCTTTGCTCCCCCTTCACACTCTGCCATGCTGCTTTTGCCCCTCAAAACACTTTGCCATGCTGCCTTTGCTCCCCCTTCACACTCTGCCATGCTTCTTTTGCCACTCAAAACACTTTGCCATGCTGCCTTTGCTCCCCCTTCACACTCTGCCATGCTGCTTTTGCTACCCCTTCACACTCTGTCACGCTGCCTTAGCTCCCCCTTCACAATCTGCCATGCTGCCTTTGCTCCTTCTTGCTTCCGTTGCTTTCAGAGCCGGATTTAGACCTCATGGGGCCCTAGGCAAGATATTGGTTTGCCCCCCCTCCATGAAACAATCCATAGCACTATCTTTTTTTAGCATAGCATATACTCCTATAGTTAAGTAGAAGGGTAAGCTATGTGCCGCCGCACATCACGCTGCTCCTCTTGCATCACCATGCGGCCCCTCATTATTGTCCCTCTCATCACACTGTGTTCTCCTTTATCATTACACTGCATCACACTGCGGCCCCTCATTACTGTCCCTCTCATCACACTGTGCCCTTGTTTATCATTACACTACATCACACTGTGGTCCCAGCAGTTAAAGAATAATGACCATGGACCCCATATTTTGTCAAAGGATCTAGCAGAATTTTGAATTATACTAATCATATACTCCATACGATGAATATTAAGCTCAGTGTTCGAAGTGGAAATTTAGAAGTGGCGGTATGAAAAATGTAATGGAATTGTAAACAAGTAAATGGGATTTTATTATTTTACAATGAAGGCAGTATGAGAAGTAGCGGTATGGCCTACTACCATATACACCCCACTTCCACCACAGCTTACCTTTCAATTCACACAAATTGTACTTTATCTTTAACTAAACTTAGGTATTAATCATAATTAACATGTCAAGAAACTGCAGTTCAGGGTAAGCAAGCCCAGTAATGAAAAAACAGCAATCTCCTATCACTACCATGTCATAGACCGTCCACCACTACAGTTACTGACTGCGGCCCTCTGCTTACAGAAACATGAAAAAGTGCTGGAATGTAATAATCATGTTAATATGTCAGTCTTCTGCATGAATCCCATAGTGCAACATTTAAACAAGTCAGACCTCCTCATAATATAAATCCCACCAGATTCAGGATAGTTGGCAGACTGTGCTGCTCTCTCCTACCTGTTCTCGTCACTTTCATCACTTGTGGCTGCTGTGTCTTTAGATCAGTTGCTGCTTGTCTGGATCCTGGAATGTTGGAGACCCTATTTGGAAAACAAAATGGGTACATGAAATTTAGTAAACTCCAACCAGCGCCAATATTAAATCAATACAGCACCCACATTTTATAAGTAGGCCTCCCTCCAACCAAAACATTAAATTAATGATGTTACCATTTAAAAAATAAAACTATTTCCCTCCCACAAACAGCCCCTCACACACATAATATATATACACTGGCCCCTCATACACACACACACACACACACACACACACACACACAATATACACACAGTGGCCCATCACACATACATAATGCACACACAGTGACCCCTCACACACACATAATACCCACACAGTGGCCCCTCACACACACATAATATACACAGAGTGGCCCCTCACACAGACATAATACACACACAGTGGCCCCTCACACACATAATACACACACACAGTGGCCCCTCACACACACATAATACACACACAGTGGTCCCTCACACACACATAATACACACACACAGTGGCCCCTCACACACACACATAATACACACACAGTGGCCCCTCACACACATAATATATATATACACACACACACACACACACACACACACACACACACACACATAATATAGCAATATACTACTACCCCCCAACTTACCTTTTTCCATCCACGAGCTGTTCCCTCTCTTCACACATGGGACGGCACCTGTCATGTGGTGGATGCCCCATGTGACACAGAGCAGGCCACACAAAGGAGGGAGGGAGGAGACCAGCCACCACACCACCCCCTCCCTCATCTCGCGGCACCTGACCACCCTCCCCCGAATCGCGGCACCCCTCCCTGCACGAGACGCGGGGGGGAGGTCAGTTGCCGCAAGTCAGGGGAGGGACCGCAATTATTATTTTTTTTTCTCTCTTTCCCCCCCATCTGGGCCCCATGAGAGCGGCTAGGCCCTAGGCAGTTGCCTAGGTTGCCTAGCAGTAAATCCGACCCTGGTTCCTTCACTTACCTTTTCTATCGGCTTCTTTCTTCCCTTCTTGATTCTTAATTGCCGACTCCTCCCTCCGCCGCTGCTCACTGAATGTCTGGCGTGACATTCAGTGCGGACAGAACAGGGAGGAGGAGTGCCGACGCGGACAGGTGAATATTTTTTTTAAAGGACCCTGTTCGCTGCACCAACGAAGAGGGCGGACTCAGCCCTGTAGTCCCCAGTTCGCCGTACCGAGCCTAAAATTAGGTATTGGTTCTGGTGAACCAGTGAGAACCGGCTGAATCCCACCACTGCGTTTACTGCTTGATTCCTGATTATTGACCTGGTTTGATTCCGTCTTTGTGATTCTGAGATCCTGACTTTGTACTGCACTATCAGATTGGGTTTGATCTTTGTTTTTTTCCAGAATATTCCTCAGCTTGTTAATTCTGCTTGTTTAATGTGCAACCTGCTGGCCTAGTCTCAATATTCGACCTCCAAGTGCTCCACCCACCAAGCTAAGTACCAGTTTGGTGGACCTTGACCTGGTAACTACACCAAATTCATTGTGCTATGCGGCAGGGTCTTGTGGATATCAGTAGTAACCTAGACTGTGCATCACTGATCTCTGTGTCAATCTTAGCTTGTGCTACAATTATTAAACAACTTCTCCATATTGAATGAGAAATTACTATGGAATAACAGCAAAATGACTCTATTGTTTAAGCATATACTGCAGTATCGGTAATGTATTTATCCATATGTTTTAAATCAACAATGGGAATGAACTTAGTATGGAAATGGAGCTAACACAACCAGATTGTGGTCTCACGCTGGCTTTCAATCAGCTTTGCTAATTACTAGATGTTTTCGTTCTCATTCGCAACCATGAACTTAACTAAAACACAAGAGGAAAATGTTGAATAGCATACTTTATTATCAGTCAGATGCTTAGATGAATACCAACATGGCTTTTTATTATAACCTGATTTTTATATTTATTTATATATATATATTTATCGCAGAACCTCATATATGGAGATTTGGAGAATTAGATACATGCACTAATGCACGAAAAAGAGACTTACTATCCCCTACATGAAAGGGGGGTGTCCTGGATGAGAAAGGGTGTGTTGCCGGAGTCAATATACAGAAGGGCTGTGCCAAACTCGAGCACACGCAGCAAGGTCTACGGCCATGGAAGTAACCTTTCATTTTGCCCGTATCTGTTGCTCTAGCAATGGGCCTCTTTACTGTGTAAAAAAATAGATACTTAAAAAAAAAAGCTTGAGGTCCCCCCTCTATCCAGTATTAACCCTAGTGCTAGGCCAGAGCTGGTTGCGGTGAATCGGGCGGATAAAAATGCGTGGAGTTCCTCTGATTTCACCATAACCCGCACTAGGCCAACCAGCCGGGGTGGGTGGCACTATAGCTGGGGGACATGCGGCAGGGGTCCCTCTGCGATAATGACAAACTAACCACCGAGTGTTGAGCACTGGGCTGGATTCCCTACCGAGTGGGGTCTGCAAAAAAATTGTGTAGGTCCCCCCTTTAGGAAGAGCAAATACTTACCATCAGATGTCTTCATCTGTTTTTCTAAGCTTGCAATCCAATAATACTTGTAGCCATGTCCAAAGCCAAACCATAATATTCCCAAGGTTACAGTAGCTGTCCCAAATAAATTATATTCCAAATGTTCATGAAAACAATCTTCTCATCTTCAGTCCAAAGGACCCCATTTTGTATTCTTAAAGTTCATGAAAATTCTTCTTTTTTTGCAGACCCAACAACCCAGACCCTAGGGAATCCAGCCCAGTGCTGAATAGCCTGGGGTTGGTTTGTCATTATGGCAGGGGTATGACAGCTGTATGTCCCCCTGCTTTAGTGCCAACCATCCTGGGTGGTTGGCCTAGTGCTAGTTATGGTGAGATTGGGCGATTTTGCCGCAATCAGCACTAGTCTGGCAGTAGCAGGGTTAATACTGATTAGCCGCATGATCCGCCGGCTCAACAGGCGATGACAGGTACATACGTACCTGCAGCGCCTGTGTAGTAGGGGTCGGACAGTGCAGCTCTGTGCCCAAATTCAACAGGCCACGAATCTTATGATCTGTGTCTTGATGAATTCAGTGGCATGTAAAGTCGAGATATGCACAACATATTCTGCGCACAAGTTACGCTCAGAATATGTGCCCTAATGAATCAGGCCATAAGACTCTAGGCAGATTAGTTTTGTGATACTCTGGATATTCTTATATGGGAATTGGTACCTGATCTGACTCATACTTGCCTACTCTCCCAGAATTTCCAGGAGGCTCCAGAATTTCTCCCGGACTCCCAGAATAGTAGGCATCCTCCCGGAGGTGATGGGCACAAATCCGTGTCACTAAGCCCCGCCCCTGCTATGAAATGCTGTGAGTTTAAAAAGTAGGTAAGTATGATTTGACTTTATTCTGTGTTTTATCTTTGTTAAAATCTCTGCAGTCTCACTGGCTCATATCTCTCTCTTGGAACATCCCTCTCAGAACTCAAAACACCTTTCATAAATTGTTGCAATTGATATTTTCCAAACTCACAGAACTACCAAAGTTTCTCATTTTAAACAGTTCCTGAAATCATTTCATCTCTCTTACTGTCATGGTGTTGGTAGCTTCCAGGAAAGAACCACTTGGCTGGAGTAGCTATCAGAGAAACACATCCAACCAAGCCACTTAGTCCTTGAGAGGACTAGTTGGAAGATACAAGCTAAAGGGAAGGGACTGGAGAAGGTAGAATAGTAGGAGATGAAGCACAGTTCGAAGGATTGAAGAAAGTAGTATTGTGATGTACAGTCAAACAAAACAAGTCTTCTTCAAAATACAAGCAGAGAAGTCCAATACCAAACTTTGCACCTACAAAGGATTGGTAGAACTAAGAGACTTTATAAAGGCCACAAACAGGCGAGATACATTGTATAGTATCTCTGTAGAGTAGTCCAGGGGATGTGACTAGATAGACTGCTGTTCTTAGCAGAGTGCTGATTACAGGAATTGAAAAAAGGTGTTTGTAGCTGCTATTGTGAAATGTGAACAACTGTCATCTGGAGCTAGTGTTGTGAATCCTCACACATACACTAAAAGGGACATATCTAGTTTGTATGTACTCTCCATGTTTGCGTGGGTTTCCTCCAGGTGCTCCGGTTTCCTCCCACACTCCAAAAACATATTGGTAGGTTAATTGGCTGCTAACAAATTGACCCTAGTCTGTGTGTGCGTGTGTGTCTCTGTGTGTGTGTGTGTGTTTGTGTGTGTATGTGTGTGTGTGTTAAGGAATTTAGACTGTAAGCCCCAATGGGGCAGGGACTGATGTGAGTGAGTTCTCTGTACAGCGCTGCAGAATTAGTGGCACTATATAAATAAATGGTGATGATGATGATGATATCTAGGTTCAGTGCAATCCCTACTATGTTTTTCCTAGACTTTTGACTTTATAAGCTAAAATTTAATGAGGAGTATTAAAATGCAAAATAATATATTATAATCAAATTCAGTAAACATGGAGATTGTAATATCACTAAGTCTCAGTCTCATGCAAAAGTGCTTAGATGCACAGGCTCAACAGTTAATTGTAACTGGAAACTATTTTAAAATGTTGGTAATTATGATATACTTTGAGATACCTCTTGGCTATAAATCACTGTCAGAACACAATATTAACTTATGAAAGCTTTAACATGAAATATAATTTCATTCTGCAAAAGCCCCATGTCATACTTATCATTACTTTGTACAAATGGTTTCTATTTCACTTCCTGCTGTAGTATTTTTCACAGCTGCTGGGAATCAACACTTTTCATGTGACCTCTACCCTCTTGTACTCACACTTATGTATCCTTTAAGGTTCTGGTCTGTTCTTCAGTTCTCTTTTATATATGACAGTTAATAATCTTTTATAATCCTTGTATTGCAATGTACTACCAAACAATGAGAGTCATAGTATCCCTTTCATAAACATGCTTTCTCCAGGAACAAAAAGTAAGATATATTTCAATGGGAGGAGTAGTGCTCTCTACCTGATATCTTTTTCAGTGTCCTATCTTGGTCTATATTATCCATTATACATAACTTCTCTTTCCAAACCAATTACTTGCTCGGTCAACAACTACAAATGTACTTTTTTAGATGAATCTCAAAGAATAATTGAAGAATACAAGAAATGACTAACTTACAGATTTTGGTGACACTGACTCTTCTTTCAGTCCTATTTCAGGTATGTTCAGGCAATACTTGTGGGTTCTAGGAGGTGAACATAGACACATACATTTTTTCAGTGATTACTCTGTAGCAAAATAAAATTATTTGCCAGAGGTTTGATTCCATTGTAAATCCATTGTATAAGGAATAAATGGGCAAGCACATGTCTGTGTGATATTATTGTAAAATATAGTAAAATATCATTACATTTCAAAGAATTTTAATGCAAATGCTTGTTTTGTTTTAGACGTAAACTTCATATAACATTTGCTTTAAACGTCAGTATTCTTTATAATATTTTGCAATATATTATGTGAATATTTGTCATACATTACTAACATCATGGAGTATCGGTTATCTTATTTCAATCCATGCTTGCTACTTAGGAGGTATTGCATAGATAGATATAAAAATATATTTGAAAATATCATTACATTTCTCTCACAATGCAATTGGTAATTAATCCAAGTGAAATATGTACATTTAAATGGAAGAACATTAATTTTTCTATTTTTGTTATATTTAAAATAATATATAACTAATCTAAATTGTGTAGGATAGGACTAATTACCTCCAAATTATTATAGTTTTACAGTCTAATTCTGGAATTACAGAAGTATGATCATTGATAATTTTAGCATAGAAATTTCGGACAAGTGTAAAGTTGATAATTTTTACTGAAACATTTATATGAAATTCTGAATACATTACTATGGAAAGTGAAAAGGCAATTAGTCTTGTTCAGACATGTATAGACATTGTATTGTCCTTAAAGATCTATGAATTATGTTTGTGTGATATACAGTAATTTGAAATTATAGTGAAATAGCATTTATTCTGAAAACATATGTTTTGATTATTTTAAATTGAGTAAAACAAGAATTTCCTTATGCCTGAGTGTTTTTCAGAGATACCATTTTTCATGAACTTTTGGCCATGAAAGTTACTGTTCACTTGAGTTTGTTTAATTTTTCTTCAGGAGCTTTCTCTGTTGTAGTGTTCATACATGTGCACAACAATGTACTTGTGCTGAACATATACAGTATAATAAAGTAAAATGAATATTTACTTGTAAAGTGTTGTTTTTTATTTTATATGTTTATATGTTGATATATTAATTGGTATTCATTGATGATTTAGGTGCATCATAATTTTGTTTTAGGTATCTGATATTATTTTTTTGGCAGTATTAACTAGGTGTAGTTTTAATAATCTTAAAATTGTATGCTTTTCTTTTCTAGTTTTCATCTGGACAAAAAGGTAATACAATTAATTTATTATTATTTATTATACTTTACGATAACTTAAATTAATATGTATTTGGGAGTAAGACTGTATCTGTGTAAAAAAACTGTATAAATAATTTGTGGCTCTGGATCTTGACAGTGTACGTAAACAGGTGCAAATGCAGGATTTATAGAGGGGAATTTCCATATAAAACATAACATTTAACACATTGGGCCAGATTCATTAAGGAAAGTAAGGGAAAAAAGGAGTACATTTTCTCCAAGACAAACCATGTTACAATGCAAAGAGTGCAAATTAGTTTATTCTTTTGCATATAAGTTAAATACTGGCTGTTTTTAATTGTTTTTTCATGTACCACACAAATACTTGATAGCTTTATTTTTACAATGAAATTTAAAGTTGATCTAGCACATGCCCTACCCAAATTACAAATCTGCTCCCCACATTTTAAATTTACCTCCCCATCCAATGCAACATGGGTTTGCCATGGTGCAAAGTTACTCCTGTTTTTTGCTTTACATTCCTTAATGAATAAGACCCATTATATATATACACTATATGGAAAAAAGTATTCAGACGCTTGACCATTACACCAATACGGACTGCAATGACACTGTATTCAAATACATATACTTTAATATGGAGTTGGTCCCCGTTTTGCAGCGATAACTGCGTCCACTCTTCTTGGAAGACTTTCCACAAGATGTTGAAGTGTTTCTGTGGGAATTTGTGCCCATTCTTTCTGTAGAGCATTTATGAGGTCAGGCACTGATGTTGGTTGAGATGGCCTGGCTCGCACTTTCCATTCTAGTTCATCCCAAAGGTGTTGGATGGGTTTGAGGTCAGGGCTCTGTGTGGGCCAGTCAAGCTCTTCCACACTGAACTCATCAAACCATGTCTTTGTAATCCTTGCTTTGTGCACTAGGGCACAGTCATGTTGGAATAGAAGAGGGACTTCCCCAAACTGTTGCCACAAAGTTGGAAGCATAGAATTGTCCAAAATGACTTGGTATGCTGAAGCATTCAGATCGCCCATCACTGGAGATAAAGGGCCTAGCCCAAACCCTGAAAAACAGTCCCATACCATTATTGTTCCTTCACCAAACTTCACAGATGGCATAATGCAGTCAGACAGGTAATGATCTCCCGGCAATCTGACTGCCAAACAGAGAAGTGTGATTCATCACTCCACAGAACACATGTTCACTACTCCACAGTCCAGTGTCGGTGTGCTTTTCAATGTCAACCTAATACACAAATGCGGAGCCAATCTCTCCTAAGGCAGTCTCTTCTCAGCTGCACAATCCTAACCCCCCTTAATTTGATAGGGATGCCAAGATATGTAGGGAGTTCTTGAATCAATGTGCCATTCAATTCCAACTCCTGCCAGGGAACTTCCCCTCCGAGAAAGCCAAAGTGGCGAATATCATTTCTCTCTGTTCCGGACAGGCTCTTGCCTGGGCAACTCTCTTGTGAGAACGAAGTTATTTTTTACTACTATAATAACTTCCTGGCTACATTAAAGAAAATCTTTGATTAACCGGGTAGGGTGTCTAATGCCACCTCCAGAATTCTACGCCTACTACAGGGAAACCAACCATTGGTTCAATATGCCATCCAGTTTAAAACCTTTGGCCTCTGAGCTCCGTTCAAATAATGAGGCGCTGGTCGCAATCTACTGGCAGGGGTTGTCCGACCTTATCAAAGATGAGCTGGCCTCCCGAGACCTTCACCCTTATTTGGATGAACTCATCTCTTTGTGCAACAAAGTGGACCTGCGCTTTTGGGAACAATCCCAAGAAAAGGAACAAACTCACCGGTTCTCTTTTCATTTAGCTACTCAGTATCAGAATCCTATTGTCCCTCTCGAGGAACCTATGCAACTGGCTCATGCCCGGCTATCTTACAAAGAGAGAGAAAGAAGATTCTGAAGTAATTTATTTCTTTATTGCGGTGATGCTGCTCATCTCATTGGAAACTGTACCAAGCGTCCGGGAAATGACAGAGCCTAACAGGTTCATGAGTGGCTACGTTAGGTTCCCTGGATCATTCTCGCCAATACAAATTTTATTATTCCCACTTCCCTTCATCATTCTTCCAAGGTGCTGTCTCTACCTGCCTTCTTGGACTCCGGTGCCGCAAGTAATTTCATTTCAGCCTCTATGGTCAGTCAGTTTACCTTGCCCAGCATGCCTGTATAATTCCCTATTTACCTTACCGCAATTGATGGAAGTAATATTACAGGTGGGTTATTTCAACATTATACAGTACTGTTAACCATGTGGATTGGCGCTCTACATGAAGAAACCATCTCCTTCTTTGTTATTCCCAAAGCAATTAATCCGGTTGTTTTGGGACTTTCACAGCTTCGACTCAAATTTCTTACCCTTAAATGGCGTACCTCTCAAAATCTCTCTCGAATTACACATTGTAATGGCCGTTGTCTACAAATGGTAGTTCCCCCGACTTCATTACCCTTTTTTTGGTATAGCACAGGAAACCCAACATCCATCTCACTATCACCATTTTGCTGATGTTTTCAGCAAACTAAACTTCCTCTCCATCGTGTCTAGGATTGACCTTTTTCCTGGCAAGATTCCTCCTTATGGCTGTGAATATCCACTGTTTATCCTAGAGACCAATGCTATATCTGAGTATATTTAAGAAAACTTAAAACAAGGATTAATTCATAGAATATACTCTCCTGTAGGAGCACAGATTCTTTTTTGTTAAAAAGAATGATGAGAACCTTACATTGACTATCAAGGCCTAAATGCCATAATGGTGAAAAAGCAATATTCGCTATTCCTGATCAGACTGTCATTCTAAACTACTGATGTTATCCGGATTACCACTCTCTGAAATACCAGCAGGTGATTCTCTCCTTTGGGATTTTTCAGTTATTTGGGCTGAAGTAAGCGTAGACATTGAGAGTGTTAGTAGTAAATGTGAAAGTCGCATTATCCTATTCGTACACAATATAATAATATAATGAAGTTTAATTTAAACAAGAGGAATAGTATCTGAACAGTGTTAATAATAAATATGAAAATTGCATTTATGATATGATAAGGTATAATTAAATACAAGCTTCTATTGTTTTCCCATTGGATAACAAAACTGGAATCTTCTTTCTAACCACAGCCCAAATGGAAGCATCAATTAAGTCACCAAAATTGAGAGCCACATGTAATATAGTAGCCGCACTAATTAAGTATTATTGGTGGGAGCATTCAAGACGCAATAAGCCAATCAAAAACGGTTAGCTAGTGCTGTTTATACTCATCGTCATCATCATTGCGTGTCTTTACACCTGCCCTCCAGCACCCACAAAAGATACACCTCCTGACAGGTGCATATGTGTCTGTGGCCATGTCTACATCAGTCTCAATTATAAGGACATGCTCCTACTGTACTCAGTCTATGCTCACCCACCCCTTTCCTCCCTCATTCTGACTCTATAAGAATAAGAAGTTGTAAGTTTAAGATGGGACAAAACCTGCTGATGAATGCATATGTGTTTTTAGTGTGCATGCACAGTGCTGAAATGTGTATGTCATGCAAGAAAACAGAAGTCCATCCAACTCTCCATGAGTTCCACAACCCTTAAAGCACACAATTATTCTACAGTATTTGTAATGTTCATTATTTCTGGAACTTTTTTAGAGTGCATTATTGTATACAACTTGACATTAATTAAATACCAACTAAAGTCTTACATTTACTAGTTTGTTAAATACCTATCTATTTCATATTTAACTTAATTCCCTGATGAACAGCTCTCAATGATGCCAACACTGGGTCCATGAATATTCACTAAGCACTACATATACGTAAAAATTCTGCTTTAAAAATGCATCTTCTGTATGTATGTTGAGTCACGCATATCTCAAGATATGTCCAACTCTAAAACAACAGTATCTCTGCTTCAGGCATTCAAGTGGTAGTCATGTTTCTGATGTTTATAATACCAACAGAAATAATACTGACAGGAAAATATGGATAGTGTAAATACTGACAAGGAGAAAATACCTAACAGTGTAAATACTGTCGCGCATAAAATACAGATAGTGTGATTGCCGACAGTGAAAATGGCGACAATCACACTGCTGGCATTAAAATGGAAATGCAAGCGGATCCGGCTGTGTAAATAAATATAAAAAAAGCTGTTATGTGAGTATTGTCGCTAACCAATAACGATTGTCGAACCTCGATTTGTGTTTCCAAAGCACAAAGATTTATTCGCAATAAGTGGAATAATATGCTCAAGCGAAGTAATAGTAAATACAGCCGTTACTTATCGCAGGCGCTCTGGATCCAGTGCAGTCATTCAATCCTGAAGTCTGGGGACAAGATGTCTGCACTCTGGATCACAAGCTGCTGCTTATATACACAATCAAATACAGTAATACAATGAAGATGGTATAGCTTGCATCTATTGGTCCGGGTCTCAGGAATGTCCAAGGGGTCGTCAATCATTGGCTGGTTCATCCTAAGGAATCCAAAGGAGGGGGTCATCTCTGCAGGGGGTATGCTCTGCTCTTCCCGCCAGGATTCCTTAGTCTTTAGTAGTTCATAATTCCCTATCATTCATAACTTGCATATGCACTCTGCGATTCCCTCGCAGAGTGAACCAAACAGTAGCATATGTAACAAGGTTCATTATGATACCACTCATGAGGTTATTCCTTTAACCCGTTCCGTGTATTTCAATAATATGCATGTAACTCTGATATAACATATAAATACTACTATATTTCGACATAACTGACTATGTGTTGCAACTACCATTAATGTGTACTATTTTATAAGTATGCGTGTTTGTGCGAATGTATGGTAAAAGACCAATTACTGTTGCTGCCACGTGCAGTGGATGCGTACGCCCTTTCACGCCGTACCGTGCCCTTGTACGTCATAGCGTGCCGTACGCATCTTTTCAGACAAAGACAACCAAGTTTGCTAGACTTTAATTGAAATGACTTTATCCAATTTGCTGACTTCGACAGTTCCACCCTTTGATAGTGTAATAAACTATCACCCAATCACCGTTTCAAGTTCAGGATTATACAATACTTCTTCACAGACCATGATCTCAGTATCTGGTACCACCCTTTCAGTCTCTTTCTCAGTGTTACTCCCATGAGACCGTTTTCCACACTTCAACACAGTAGGAACACATTTGACAACTAAACCAATTGCTAAGATGACACCCAGTATAAGGAGAAGGAGCTTACCTACACTCGCAATCATTTCCTGTACCCACTCCCCCAGACCGGAGAACCATTTTGCTGGCTTCAACCATGAGAACCAACCCGCCACCTTTTCCCTGACCTCATATAACGAAGAATTATGGCTCTTTCGAAATTCCCATTTCAGCTGCAAAATTTCATCCATCTTCCGGTCTATAACCTCTTTAGGGTCATCAGTATTATTAGTAATGTACGTGCAACATTTGACACCGAACTGGGTGGCCAGTGTCACACAGTACCCACCAGTAATAGAGGTGAGATAATTTAGTACCAGTCTATGTTGCACCAACTCCTTTTTGTACGCTTGTAGCTCCCTTCCAGTATACCTGAAAGTGTCATCATACATCTCGGTGATATTATCTATTAATTTAGCTAGGTCTTGGATATATTTAAAGTTTAATGTTCCCCGAGCGGTCCTGGTGAGATCTAGAGCAACCATAACTTGGAAACCAGCAGTTTCACTAATCAATTTTGTAGCTATGGGTTCCTCACCAGGAATCATATTTCTCTTGCCACGGTGTTCATACTGTGTGTGTATGTATGGTGGTGATGTAGTCTTGTGAATATCAACCATTTCTTCATGAGTAATAGTCATAATTTCAGGAACCAGTTTAGCTAAGAAACACAAGCCTTTGGAACTCGGAGTCACCCAGGAATAAGCTTTTCTTCCACAAACAAAGTACACATCCTCAGGGAGAACATAAGGGACGGTATGCCCATAAATTATGTCACACAGAGTTTTGATAAAACTACCCATGCCTAGTATCTCCATCTGCTCTAGACATGTGTCGGCATTAATGACATTTTCACATTTATCTGTAGAGACTTTTCCAATGGATACCTTCTTATGTTTGGTTATACGCCCTAACTTGTGACTTCCATCAATATTCCTGCCTAGTAGTGACCTTGTGAGTCTCTCTCTAAAATGAGTGTGGCGAGCCATTGTCTGATCTGATAGGTCAGCCTCCCAATTCTCCAGGCGCTTTGCGTGAGATATGTTTAGGCACAGCAAAGATCTGCCTATGGAATATTGTCGAAGCGTCAGACTAGGGGACCTAGTGTTATTGTACCTCCCTTCTATGGGCCTCCCACCCCTTATTTCGAGTATTTCGGATATGTTCAGAGGGAATGGCACTAGTCCTATGTTATGCTGCCCTTGAGGCACATGAGAGCACACCCAACACTCGGTTTGGTTTAGCACCTTACCCACCAGGGAGTGATAATCCTCCAAAGGATGCCCGCCTATATTCAGAGTACTGGGGGACTGGCATCGTTGGATGCATCTCTCTTCAACTAGGGAGTTGCAGAACTTGCAGATACAATACTCATCAGACAATAGCCCCTCACACTGCCTACGAGTTCCTGAGCTAGCAGACCTTTTCATAACCCCTGGACCAAGTTTGATAATGGGCTGCTCAGGATATCTTATTAACTTTTCTTCGGCCTCCATTTCATCCGTATCACTCCCAGAACTCTCCTCCGTCCTCCATCCTCCTTCACAAAAATAGAATGTCCTAGAAAAAGTAAAAACAAGGAAAATCCTGGAACAAAAGAAAAACAAAAACTGCCACTCCATCGCTGGAAAGATAGTTCTGAGGCAACGTCTCTGGTTCAGGTGTCTCAACTGCAGGCTTTAGGTCTCCCGGAACAGGCTCACAAGTGACAGCTCTATGTCGTCGGTCTGAGTCTTGTCTTGCACTTTCTCCAGATTATGGACTCTCCTGCAGTGGGTGGAATGGACCCATGTGTCTCTCTCTGCAACCTTCAGTGATGTAGTACTGGTCAGCAGCACTTGGTACGGGCCTTCCCAACGGTCTGTTAAACAATCTGAACGTAAGAAATTGCGGATCATAACATAGTCTCCAGGTTCAACATCATGACAGTTCGTCTCTGGCATACCAGGTGACAGCATTTTTAGTTTTTGTTGTTGTTGTTTCAGCTGTCTACTCATTCTTATAAGATATTGTACAGTCACTTCATTATTACACTTTAAGTCGTCTTGTGGACTCACGATCAAATGAGGTTGTCGTCCGAACAGTATCTCAAAGAGGGACAGATTAAGAGGAGGTCTAGGAGTGGTTCGAATGCTGTGGAGGACCAACGGCAAAGCCTCAGGCCATGCCAACCCAGTTTCAGCCATTATCTTACCTAGTTTGTTCTTGATAGTACCGTTTACTCTCTCCACCTTACCACTGGCTTGTGGTCGGTAAGGGGTGTGAAGTCTGCTACTGATTCCCATGAGTTTACACATATTTTGGAAGATATCACCAGTAAAATGGGTACCCCTATCACTTTCAATGATTTTAGGGATACCGAACCTACACACAAAGTCTTGTACAATTTTCTTTGCAGTGAACACAGCAGTATTAGTGGCTGCCGGATATGCTTCTACCCAACCGGAAAACACATCAATACACACTAACACATACTTTAGATTCCTGCACGGTGGTAATTGGATATAGTCAATTTGTATTACCTGAAAAGGTCCGTCTGTAGGAGGGATGTGGGATGGCTCAGTTGGAATAGTTTTCCCAAGATTTTTCCTCAAACAAGTAAGACATGACATTGCTTTCTTACCAGCTTGAGAGGAAAATCCGGGAGCACACCAGTATGCTCTCACCAGTTTGCACATACCTTCTTTACCCAGGTGAGTCAGGCCGTGTGCTGCTTCAGCCAGGCTTGGATAGTATGTTTGGGGAGCTACAGGCTTACCTTGTCCATCCCTCCAGAGTCCTGAGGACTCTTGACCACATCCCTTCGCCTTCCAGACCGCCTTCTCCTGCAGGGAACACAAATCTTGCATTTCAATTAATTTCTGCGTGTCTAATGTCTGAAAAACCATCATAGTCTCGGTCGATACAGTCATAGGTTGCCCTGCTGCCCATTTAGCAGCTTCGTCTGCCCTGTTGTTGCCCAATGACACTGGGTCTTCTTCAAAGGTATGGGCTTTGCACTTTATGACGGCTACTGTTCTGGGTAACTGTATCGCTGTCAGAAGTCCTTTTATGTGTTGTGAGTGTGCTACTGGTGTACCTGCTGCTGTCGTAAAGTTTCTAAGATGCCAAAGGGCCCAAAAATTGTGCACTACCCCGAAGGCGTACCTAGAGTCAGTATATATATTGGCTGATTTACCCTCTGCCAATTCACACGCTCTCCTTAGTGCTACTAGTTCCGCCACCTGGGCTGAGTGAGGTGGACCAAGGGGTTCAGCTTCTACCACATCCTGATCGTCTACAACAGCGTAACCAGTACATAGCTCTCCTGTCTCTGTCTGTCTATGGCAACTTCCGTCTGTATAAAACGTAAAATCTGCTTTTTCTAAGGGGGTGTCACGTATGTCGGGCCCTGCAGTAAAAGTCTGATTCAGGTGTTCCATACAGTCATGCGTGTCAGTATTCTTGCCTAACTCATCATCAACCAGGGTCTCCTCACCTCCCACCCTTTGTGTCTCTTGAGACACATACGGAAGGTATGTAGCTGGATTTAAGGTGTTACATCGTTTGATGGTGATGTTTGAGGGTGCCATCAGGGCTAGTTCCCATTTTGTGAATCTAGCTGAAGAAACATGTCTGGTTTGGGCTTAATTTAACAGAACTGATACAGCATGGGGTGTATAGATGGTTGAATTATGACCTAATACTACATCTTCGCTCTTACTTACTAAAAGGGCCGTTGCTGCTACACTTCTGAGACATGTTGGGAGTGACCTTGCCACATTGTCTAATTGTGCACTGTAGTATGCTACCGGTCTGTTAGCGTCACCATGTTTCTGTGCGAGGACACCTGCTGCACAGCCATCAGCTTCTGTACAAAATAGCTCAAAAGGCTTTTCATAATCAGGTTTTCCCAATGCAGGTGCTTTTGTCAGACTATCTTTAAGGTTAAAGAACGCTTGCTCTGACTCTTCTGTGTGTACAACACGCTCTGGTTTTGAGGAAGAGACTAGCTCCTGCAATGGTAATGCCAGAATAGAAAAACCTGGGATCCAGGACCTACAGTATCCACACATCCCCAAGAAAGTACGAATCTGCTTCTGGCTCTGCGGCAGGGTCATGTGTTGTATGGCCTCAATTCTGTCGGTTGTCAGGTGTCTTAGCCCCTTAGTGAGGCAGTGTCCTAAGTATTTACCCTTAGTCTGACATGGCTGTAATTTATCCTTTGCCACCTTGTGCCCTGTTTGTGAAAGATGAAGCAACAACAATTTAGTATCATGCAAACATGACATAAAAGAATCAGAGCACAACAACAAATCGTCCACATATTGAATTAGAACAGACCCATTGTGGGGTTGAAAGGATTGCAAACAGTCATGTAAGGCTTGGGAGAAAATACTGGGGCTGTCAATGAACCCCTGGGGTAGTCTGGTCCATGTATATTGCACTCCTCTGTAGAAGAATGCAAAAAGGTATTGGCAGTAAGGGTGAAGAGGGACTGAGAAGAAAGCAGAACATAGATCAATGACAGTAAAATGACTGGCAGACGGTGGAATCTGCATGAGGATGACAGCTGGATTCGGCACTATGGGGAATTGGCTCTCAACCACTTTGTTAATTCCCCTTAAGTCCTGGACTAATCTATAGCCCCTCCCCCCACTCTTCTTCACAGGGAAAATGGGACTATTTGCTGTACTGGCTGTACGAATTAAAATCCCTTGTTGTAACAGCCTCTCAATAACAGGATATACCCCTAGTTCCACCTCCGGTTTTAATGGATACTGTGGGATTTTTGGAGCTATCCTACCACTTTTTAGATTGACCATGACAGGGGCTACGTTTGCCATCAGTCCAGTGTCCTGTCCATCTCTGGTCCATAGGGAACCTGGTATTCCCAGCAACATCCCCTTTACTTGAGATGGACTTTGTTCTATAACAGTAGAGTGTAACATTAACCTTTGAGGGGTGTCCAATATATCCTGTACCTCATGTGCGACCTTCTCCGGCATATCTAAGAACACACCATCAGAAGTACAGTATATGACACATCCCATTTTACATAACAAGTCTCTCCCTAGCAAGTTAGTAGGAGCCGCTGCAGCCAAGAGAAACGAATGCTTAGTATGCAGAGGCCCGATAGTAACTTCGGCGGGTTTAGTTAGAGGATAATGTAACACTCTTCCCGTTACCCCCATAGCTGGAATAGTTTTACTGGTCACCTGTAGGTTGAAAGGAGAGGTTATCACAGATCGGGCCGCCCCTGTATCTACAAGAAAAGTTTGTTTCCTACCAGCTATGTCAACTATCATTGTTGGTTCTTCACTCTGACTCTCAGTTAACCTCACTGGCTGTAGACTACAGGTATGACCTGACCCCTACCGCTGACTATTGATTTCCCGCGCAGCATTTGCTGCCGTAATATGCGCGGGTAGATGTGAGTCTTCTAGTCTATGTGAATCCCTCCTTGGAGGATATCTATGTGACCCACCTTTCTGTGTATTGAGTCTTTCCTTTTTACACTCTCTAGCGTAATGTCCTTCCTCGTTACAGTTGAAACACCTGATCACTTTAGGTTTCCTGTTATATGGGTTGTATGCTGGTGGTCGTGTATGCACCCTTTCTAGAGCCTGTATACTTACCATCATTAACCTATCACTTTTCTCCTCCCTTTTTCTAAAAAGGTTTTTGTCATGCTCCACAGCAGACTCTCTAAGAGAGTCTACCGTGACGCCTCTCCAATTAGGTAATGTGGTTTGTACTCTCGTCTTTAAATTTTCTCTAAGGCCATCCATCAGTACTCCTACAGCTACCTCTCTGTGATGTGGGTCCTCACTTATGTTGGATATCCCAGTAAATCGTGCGATCGCTGTTATAGCTCTAGCAAAGTAATCTGAGGCAGTTTCACTATCCTTTTGTTTAATGGTGAAAATCTTACTCCAATTTACTACTACTGGAAAACAGATGGCTAAGTGTTTGACAATTTGTTCTATATTCCGTTGGTTAATCTCATCAGTCAAGGTTTCATCTTCCTCCAACAAACAATCTTCAATAAATTTTTGTATGTTAGTATTGGGAGGAAGACACGCCCTCAACACTACCCGCCAATCCTTACTGGTTGGTTCGTGAGCATTTCCTAAATCTTTAACAAATTTCTGACATTTAGCTAACTCTTTTCTAGGATCTGGGAATTCAGTCATAATGGAACGTAATTCTGATCTAGTCCAGGGACAATGCATTGTAACATTTCTTAAAGGAACTACACCATCCTTATCCGGTTTCCCTTTGGGAACTGATATTGTGCGGACCGGGAACGCACCCTCTGGTACACTGACTTCAGGAGACACTACAGGATTTACTGGTCCTAGATTTAGAACGCTTTCACTCCTAGTGATCACGCTACTCTCACCTATCTCAGCCATTTTCTCATACTTGCGCTGAGCCTCTAGTACACTAACGGCATGGGCAATGGCCGAAATCACAGTGGGTTCATCTTCACTTTCAGATACACTTGATTTAAACTGGTTTAAAACAGGATACAACTTATCAATTTTTCTATTTTCAGTTTTAACAACGGCTGTACTTACCCCTCCCGCCACATAAGGTGGCGGGGGCGCGCTTGCGCTGAGTTCGCCACGCTTCGCAACGGTTACATCCGCCTTGCGCGCGCTTTTCGTCACGCCTACTTCCGGTTTGCATTCGCTGCTCTGCCACGTGTTACTTTCCATTTGCCACAATTTTAAACAATCATTATGTTTATTCCTCACTTTCGTTGAGGTAATCAACCATACTTTATCTTTTACGGTATTTAGTACCTCTGCATTAAAACTTCCTATTGTTGGGAAAGGCCTATCACAAGTTTTGGTCATCTTGACCCACGTGTCACAATACACAGTTGCGTATGCACCATATTTCTTACACATGAGAAACTTCGCTGAACCGATAGGGCCTTCCTTAGGCAGTACACTGACCATCTCTAGCGTATGCTTAGCACCCATGTTGAACAATATACCTTCTACCCGGAACACAGACACACCGCAATGCTCTGTTCCTTCCGGCCAAATGTGAAACACAGACACACCGCAATGCTCTGTTCTTTCCACCTAATAATTTCAACTCTGTTGCTATACTCACCGCTAGAGATCTATAATGCTCGGTGAACGTATTTCCTTTAGCCGCGTTCACTCGCTTTTCTCGCCCCTGGCGAGGATCCCTAATACAGAAATATCGCTGTGGGCCCCAAGGGCTATCAGCTCCTCGATACCCTGGCTCAGCCACAAAAATCTGCTGAGTTTATTATCGCTGGGAGCGCAAGTTAATACAATCAACCTGCCTTTCTAGTATAATTCCTCGTAGCTGCTTCACCAATTCGCACTAACGGTGCGATCGGATCGCACTGCCTACCAATACTAATTATTAGCAAACCTTGCGATCTATTGGTAGCGCTTTGCGAAAACCCGGTTTTCGCATTCGGTATACCTGCCCTGTATACCGTCCTTCAGTTGGGCAATCCGCCTCGTCAGACAGCAACTGAGCACAATCCACAATAAAACAGTGTATCTACGTTACAACATCACACACTATACACCTTTTCTGCGCAGAAAATCAAAAGTTCCCAACAACAGTAATAATATCTCAGAGGCTTTCACAAGTAATTATACTATACATGTACAATAACTATCAAAACGATTGTTTAACCACGTGGCAAGTCTACCGGAAGTTCGCGTACGCACAGCAGGAAATACACATACGCTAAGCAATGCAATACAGTTAAAACGCACAATGACAGAAAAAAGAAACAGTTTTCTCTTCTGTCCCTAGGTTCTAGTTAGCGTGCCCTAGATAATGCAAAACGGACATTCGGTTTCGCAACACAGAGTAAAATTCAGGTTTTGAACACCATGCGTTCTTACCCGTTTATGACGCGTCTCCACCCTTTGTTGAGGAACCGAAATCCGTTGGTCTTGCGTATCATCGGCAACGAAACCTCCAAAGCTCACGAGCCCCCAAATTGTTATGTGCGTATTGTCGCTAACCAATAACGATTGTCGAACCTCGATTTGTGTTTCCAAAGCACAAAGATTTATTCGCAATAAGTGGAATAATATGCTCAAGCGAAGTAATAGTAAATACAGCCGTTACTTATCGCAGGCGCTCTGGATCCAGTGCAGTCATTCAATCCTGAAGTCTGGGGACAAGATGTCTGCACTCTGGATCACAAGCTGCTGCTTATATACACAATCAAATACAGTAATACAATGAAGATGGTATAGCTTGCATCTATTGGTCCGGGTCTCAGGAATGTCCAAGGGGTCGTCAATCATTGGCTGGTTCATCCTAAGGAATCCAAAGGAGGGGGTCATCTCTGCAGGGGGTATGCTCTGCTCTTCCCGCCAGGATTCCTTAGTCTTAAGTAGTTCATAATTCCCTATCATTCATAACTTGCGTATGCACTCTGCGATTCCCTCGCAGAGTGAACCAAACAGTAGGATATGTAACAAGGTTCATTATGATACCACTCATGAGGTTATTCCTTTAACCCGTTCCGTGTATTTCAATAATATGCATGTAACTCTGATATAACATATAAATACTACTATATTTCGACATAACTGACTATGTGTTGCAACTACCATTAATGTGTACTATTTTATAAGTATGCGTGTTTGTGCGAATGTATGGTAAAAGACCAATTACTGTTGCTGCCACGTGCAGTGGATGCGTACGCCCTTTCACGCCGTACCGTGCCCTTGTACGTCATAGCGTGCCGTACGCATCTTTTCAGACAAAGACAACCAAGTTTGCTAGACTTTAATTGAAATGACTTTATCCAATTTGCTGACTTCGACAAAGCGTACCCCCACACTGTTCATGGCAGCACGGGCTTGCTGGCACCTGTAGTTCACCAATGTAAAATAGTGTTTAAGTCATTTATTTATTTACTTTTACACATTTATTACCCCACATCAGTGTCAAATTTCAGATTAAGACCTCATGGGACCCTAGGCAAGATACTGGTTTGGAGCCCCCCTTTCTGAAACAATCCATAGCATTATATTTTTTTAGCATAGCATATACAGTCAAGTCCATAAATATTGGGACATCGACACAATTCTCATATTTTGGGCTCTATTCACCACCACAATGGATTTGAAGTGAAACAAACAAGATGTGCTTTAACTGCAGACTTTTAGCTTTAATTTGAGGGAATTTACATTCAAATCAGATGAACAGTGTAGGAATTACAACGGTTTCAATATGTGCCTCCCACTTTTTAAGGGACCAAAAGTAATGGGACAAACTAAACAATCCTACATAAAACTTTCACTTTTTAATACTTTGCAGTCAATTACAGCTGAAAGTCTGGAATGCATAGACATCACCAGACGCTGGGTTTCATCCCTGGTGATGCTCTGCCAGGCCTCTACTGCAAATGTCTTCAGTTCCTGCTTGTTCTTGGGGCATTTTCCCTTCAGTTTTGTCTTCATCAAGTTAAATGCATGCTCAATCGGATTCAGGTCAGGTGACTGACTTTGCCATTGCATAACATTCCACTTGTTAGCCTTAAAAAACTCTTTGGTTGCTTCTGCAGTATGCTTTGGGTCACTGTCCATCTGCACTGTGAAGCGCCGTCCAATGAGTTCTAAAGCATTTGACTGAATATGACCAGATACTATTGCCCGAAACACTTCAGAATTCATCCTGCTGCTTTTGTCAGCAGTCACATAATCAATAAATACAAGGAAACCAGTTCCATTGGCAGCCATACAGGCCCACGCCATGACACTACCACCACCATGCTTCACTGATGAGGTGGTATGTTTTGGATCATGAGCAGTTCCTTTCGTTCTTCATACTCTTCTCTTCCCATCACTCTGGTACAAGTTGATCTTAGTCTCATCTGTCCGTAGGATGTTGTTCCAGAACTGTAATGGCTTTTTTAGATGTTGTTTGCCAAACTCTAATCTGGTCTTCCTGTTTTTGTGGCTCACAAATGGTTTACATATTGTGGTGAACCCTCTATATTCACTCTTGTGAAGTCTTCTCTTGATTGTTGACTTTGACACATATACACCTACCTCCTGCATTGTCCAAATAAAAATGACAATAAATATGAATAGACAGCTATGATTCAATAGAATTTTGCTGCAATGCTAATGAATGAAGTGTTATCAGTTAGAGGGGTCAGTACTGCTCTGCAGGAGTCTGCTCAATCACACTGGCTGGTGATTATTTGGTTTGTGTATGTCTTTATATATTTAATATTGCTTCATTATTTATTTCTCCCAACAAATTGCATTTTACTGCACTGAAACAGTGACCTAAATAAGTTTTGCATTAATCTGAGTGCATAGGCTTATTTGTCTTTTTATGTTTCTGGAAGAATTGTTGGCAGAAATTTTCTCCCACAGAGTACACGGTAGGTACACATGTCTACATTTTTATATATTGGAGTTCAGTAGTTTATTTTCTATCTACATGCTTGGAAGATCTTAAGAAGAATGGAAGACCAGTAACCACCAAAGCTGTTATTTTTTTCTCTAAAAGCAGAAGTTGGGTCATTAGCATGTAGCTTGGCTAAAGCCCATACAAAACAACTGTCCATATAAATCAATAAAAAGGTAGACATATAAGGCAACGCACTATGCCATTGTACCAATTTCATGTCCCCATCAAATATATTCGATTGGGACATGTAACTGTACCAAACACCCCACTATGAGAAAGATCTACATGATGGCAAAGCTGAGATTGTAGTACTAATGTAATTCACTACTTATCACTTTTAAAAGGAATAAATACCACTTACCGTATATAATTTGCTTGTAGCGCTAATGTTTAAGTCATTATGTATAGCAAATACACATAGCAGAATGTTTGTTTTATACATTAGTATATAGATTACTATATATATATATATATATATATATATATATATATATATAAAAATACACATATGTGCATATATGTATATGAATATATATATATATATATATATATATATAAATATATATAGTAATCTAGATAATAATGTATAGAACAAGTTTGCCTCTGTATTTCTGTGTGTGTATGCATGTGTATATTTGTGAATAATATATGTGTGTGTGTACCTTATAAAATAGAGCTCTCTACATCGTTAAAGCTAATGCTAAAAATGTTTTTAAAAGATCTCCAGATCACTAATGTGACAAGTCCCGCTTCTGCTCAAATCCTGGTTTCATGGAACTGCACCTCTACATCAGTCTCCTTCTTCATGCTTGATCTCCGTGTGGTGAACAATGCAACCATCGCTCCCATTACTGCCATTGTCAGCAATTATATCCGCTCCAAACTAATGCAAGGCCTTCGAGCAGGGACATATTACAATGCAACACTAAAGTCATATGGATCTAGCGGCAATGTACTTGCAACAGCTTGGGTGCAGTCACAGACAGGTAAGTGTACATCTTGTGAATGTATTATTACTATCATGATGATTTGGGTGAAAATAATAGTAATGAAACCATTACTTTTTAGACAAAATTGGTGGCAGACTGTAATAAGGATGGTTAGGGCTACAACTCAAGTTTGCTGATGGTCTAATCAGCTTCCAGCCAACAACCCAGTACAGATCACTTTCTTTTCTATTTAAACTCTGCCAGACTATGAGACTGAAAGGATATGGGATCAGAAGGGACCACTTGAGGGGTATTTGGTATCAGGTTTCACATGTTAGAGTGTGCATTGTATAAAGCTGCTCACATTATATGCCTCCTAAAGCGCTTAACATTGCTTCCCTTTTTCAAAGTTTTGTTGTTGTCCCCTGTCAAAGCAAGGTAAAAAAAAAAGGTATACAACTTCAACTTGTGATGAGATGGGCTTACTACACCACCATGATTTTGGGCTGACTCTGAGTGCCAACTGTTTGTCCACCCGCCTCTTGAGGATTGATGACAAGTTCTCAATGGGATTAAGGTCTGGGGAGTTTTCTGGCCATGTACTCAAAATTTTGATGTTTTGATCCCCAAGCCAGTTAGTTATCACTTTTGTTTTATGGCAAGATGCTCCATCATGCTGGAAAAGGCATTGTTCATCACCAAACTATTCTTGGATGACTGGGAGAAGTTGCTCTTGGAGGATGTTTTGGTACCATTCTTTATTCATGGCTGTGTTCTTAGGCAAAATTGTGAGTGAGCCTTTACTTAGCCGGACAAGAGTTTTTTCAGATGCCCCTAACAATCTGAAAGGGAATTCATCAGAGAAAATGACTTTACCCCAGTCCTCAGTAATTCAATCCCTGTACCTTTTGCAGAATATCAGTCTGTTCCTATTGTTTTTCCTGGGGAGAAGTGGCTTCTTTGCTGGGCTTCTTGACACTAGACCATCCTTCAACAGTCTTGGCCTCACTGTGTGTTTGGATGCACTCACACATGCCTGCTGCCATTCCTGGGCAAGTTCTGCACTAGTGTTGCCCCGATCCAGCAGGTGACTCAAATGTAGGAGACGGTCCTGGCGCTTGCAGGACGTTTTTGGGGGCGCCCTGAAGCCTTCTTCACAACTATTGAATCTTTATTTTTGAAGTTCGTGATGATCCGATAAAATGGTTGATTTAGGTGCAATCTTACTAACAGCAATATTCTTTACTGTGAAGCCCTTTTTGTGCAAAGCAATGATGACTGCACGTGTTTCTTGCAGTTATCCATGGTTGACAGAGGAAGAACAATGATTTCAAGCACCACCCTCCTTTTAAAGCTTCCAGTCTGTGTTTCTAACTCGATCAGCATGACAGAGTGACCTCCAGCTTTGTCAACACTCTCACCTGTTTTAACGAGAAAATCACTGACCTGATGCCAGCTGGTCCTTTTGTGGCAGGGCTGAAATGCAGTGTAATACCCCATTCACACTGCACCAAAAACCCGGGTTTTTGCAGAGGCACGCTGAAAAATCCGGGTCTTGGTGCAGTATGAATAGTCCAACCACAAAATCCCGGGTCTAAAATCCCGGGACTTAGACCCGGGATTTTGCGAGGGGTAATTCCCATGTTGGACCCCGCTCGCCTGCAGTATGAATGGTGCAACCCGTGTAATGCCCGGGTCTCACCATTCATACTGTAAAAAAAAAAATTGGGAAGTAAAAAAAAAAGATTTTAATTAATAAAAAATACATAACAAATGTTTACTTAACTTATTTTCAGCCAGCGGTGTCTCCGGTGCGTTGCCGGCTGTCAGGGGGACCTCTGGGTACTAAAATGACGTCATTTCTAATGGACTAGAAATGACGTCATTTTAGTACCCAGAGGTCCCCTTGACAGCCGGCAACGCACCGGAGACACCGCTGGCTGAAAATAAGTTAAATAAACATTTGTTATGTATTTTTTTTAAATTAAAATCTTTTATTACACTTTTTTTTTCCTAAAAGCCGGGTCGGGCAGGTGCAGTATGAACCCGCCCGACCCGGGAATCTTCTTATCTATACTGCCCTGTGCCCCGGCAATACCCCGGGTTAACAACCCGGGATATTGCCGGGGCGGCAGTATGAAAGTGGTATAAATGTTGTTTTTGGTATAAAGTTCATTGTCATGGAAAAGAGGGACCTTGAAATTAATTGCAATTCATCTGATCACTCTTCATGACGTTCTGGAGTATATGCAAATTGCCATCATAAAATTTGAGGCAGCAGGCTTTGGGAAAAATAATATATATATATATATATATAGTGCTTTTCTGTCATAGAACTGACCGGAACTGAGTTCCAGCGCCTTTTTTCGACAGATTTTTTTTTTAAGTTTTAAAAGCAACTTTTTAACATTTGATGTTTAGTCCACATGGACTTGAATCGCCCTGTCGAGCGTACCAGGTCGCCGACAAAATCATTAAAACGGTGCATGCGGGCTGCTTGTGTGTCGAGTCCGATGCATGCGTACTTTGTCAGCGCTGGTTGTGATGGCACTGCTCGGCTTGTGGCGCTGCTCAGCTTGTGATTGGTGTACTGTGAGTGACTACGTTATGTGAGTTCTGGCACCTTTTTCCTTATAAAAACAGTGCTGTATATATAAATATATATATATATATATATATATATATATATATATAGATAAACACACAAAACAAACACATAAATATCTACAATGAAAAGAGAGGGGAGGTGGAAGGGTTGGCCACCTGATGGTGTAGTATAGCTAGAACACCTATGTTGTGGCCTACGGCTATGTGCCTGTATTTATATCTATCTGGTACACATATATAATAAGAATTTGGTGGAACATAGGTGTTCTAACTATACTACACTACCAGATGCCTACAGATTCCCCTCCCATATCTTCTTATATATATATATGCTCATAACCCGCTGCATATGAGTGGTCTGTGCAGAGCGCTAATAACATTATCAGTGGGAGTAACTAGAGCTTTAAACAGTGTTCCTTTTCACATAGCGCAGCACTATAAACTCCCAGCACTAGGTGTCATGTACTACCCTAACTCAAACTCCACAATTCACAGACACATATCACAAAATTTAGACAGGGAATACGAATACTAAATGCTTGCCTTTAATGGGGACCTGACTTCTGATTCCTAGAATGGAAAATACTTACACAAAGCACACCATACAATACAGTGAATGATACACCACAAAATGGCTTCCTAAATATTCTACAGTGGGAACAGACCAGACGGGGTCTCAACTGGCAGGGTACCTCCTAACTGTTACCAGTCTCATTCCAATCTAAACTCACAGACCTAGTTCCTGAATTACGTGCTCACAGGCTACATCTCTACCTTTACTTGTCCCGCAGGCTAATCCTGGATTTATTTGCTAGCACAGACTAAGCCTGAATTATGACTGCTGGCATAGGCTAAGCCCAAAAATGAATATACAATGCACATTAATACTACTAATTATCTAAGGCCATATGCCCACTGCTGCCACACAGGCCTAGTGCCCGAAAAATGCCCAAGGCCGTGTGCCCAAAGGTGTAAGAAGGATAGAGTGCAGGCGAAGGCCTGGAAGAGGTCTGACCAGTAGGTCCTTACCTGACTCTAGCAGCTATTGTTGGCAGCAGGGGGGAACCAAAATAGCTCTTTTGTCTCTCCCCTCCTGCTTCTTCCAGATAGAGTCTTCAGTCTTCTTTCTTGACCCCAACTCTCTCTGGCTTTGCACTGGCTGTCACCATATTTCCTCTCTCTTCTGCTCCCCCGGATTTTTTTCTTGTATCCGCTGGCTTCTCTGTGGATCCTGGTGTCTTTATTCTTCTTTCTGGTGTTTTCTTTCTTGAACACGCCATCTTCCTTCTTGATTGCGGCATCTTCTTTTCGGTGATCTTGTCAGCTTGCATCTCACAGTTTAACTGAGACTGTGCAAGCCCTTATTGGCTCATTATGGTGCCAAACATTCAAATGGCCAGTTGAGATCCTGATTGGCTCAGTGTTCCGGCCACTGATTGGCTGACAGCGAATCGAGATCCCGGTACAGGTGAGTTCTTCCTTTTCTTTTCTTTACTCTCTTCATGGGCTCCACAGCCAGCGGGCACCTTCTCACACTGCTGTGAGAAATGAGAAAGACTGGAGACCTCCTCCACCATTTACATCAGCTGGAACGAACCAGAGGGATTGGGTGAAAATATGTGAGGGAAAAAAGTATGAAATAATTGACAAAAGAAAAAGTGGGGAGGGAAACAATTAAGAAAGAGAGAGTGGTGAGGCATACATGACAAGGCGAAGAGAAGATTCTAAAACATTGAGCAGAAAAAAAGAGGGATACCTGCAGAGAGCTAAATGAGTAAGTCTGTAAAAATGAAAACAGAAATGTATTTTGATTGTATGTACGGTTTTCTAGCCTGGGATTCTGACCATACCATAAGAGCCTGCTTATGAAAGGGCGAAAAGCAGGGTTTGATTGATGGAGATAGGGCTTTTTTTTCACTTACAGAGGAGAGAAAGGGGAGTATTTTGATCCAGCTCCTGGTGCCATACTCCCTTGCTACAGTACTGCTGCCATTGCTGACCAGAGTATTTTGCTTTATTTGAAATGAAAATATTGAGGGCACAGGTAGAAGGAGAATTAATTGATATAATTACAATAGTTTTCATTTGCTAAATTATTATATAATAACTATGGCATATTAACTACTTAGTACGATAATTAATTTAGTACAAAATATTTCGTTCATTTTTAGTACCAGCGACTCCACAGATTGCAACATCAAATGGCATATCCAGCTCCGAAATCACGGTTGGATGGTCATCTCAAGTAGGGGTGGATTATTACTTTCTGATGGTATCACTTGGTACAGATAGTACTAATCGGACATTCAAAGCTTTGAACTGCAGCATTGGAGGACTTCAGCCATCATCTCTCTACAGTCTCACCTTGTATGCTATGAATTCAGCTGGTCCTAGTGCAGCAAGCAAACGTTTGACTGCTCTTACACGTATGTATCTATGTTTTCTTACATTAAATTGAAACAAATAGAGATATCTTCATAGCTATATTTTTCATTTAAAGGAGAAGTCCACTGATTAAAAAAACATATCCCGCAACCTATATTAATAAAATATGTGACCATTTTTATGCTTACTTATGTTTAAAAACAACATTTAAACTTATCAGCATTGCCGCAGCAACAATAAGTTGTAATAAGTGGTAGTGAATAGGGAAGAAGAGTGATGTGTGAATCCAAACTACTATGCTTTCAAATACATTTATCCACCAGCTGAAATCTTTAGCGAACTAGTAGATATGTTGGATCCAACTATAATATATATGTTTATTAAACCACATGCTGAAATAGAGGTCAACAAAAATAAAAGTTGCAAATATTATTATTAATTGAGGCATATGATTAAAACTGTGTAGAGTTTTTTGTTTTAACAACAAATTATACTTTTTCTCCAACATTTTGCATAAAAAGTACAAGTGCAATATTAGATTGAGATCTGCAGAGCCCATCAGAACATTAATTATGCCATACTATAGGGCCAAGTTATGCTTTGGTGAATCATAACTATAATAGCCATTCCAAGCATGTACAAATTTGTAATGTTGAAACTAATCTAATGCTGATTCTCAACAGCTAATAATGGGACATAATGTTAAGAGCGTTCATACCGGATTACAAGTAAGGAAATATTAATACATTTGCAGTGCATAGATGCATAGAACCTATACATACTTTTTTTTTTACTTTTGATGGCAAACCAAGGTGGTCATAAACAGAGAGTGCCTGTGTCTTTAAGGCACGTAAATGCAGGTAGTAGTAAATCCACCTGCAAATCGGCTCTGCATACTCCCATAGTCAACAAGGAACAGATCTCAAGATACGCTCCTTGTTGATTACGAGTATATTTTTACTCTGTTCTGCTCTACTACAAAATAGACTGCAGGATACTTTCAATTCCCTGAAGTGTCAGCCGTTGGAACCAGCGGAATTACAACCGCCGGACGCACTGGCACAATACAGTGCTAAAATAAATAAATGTTAAAAGAAAACAAAGAACGAAAGAAGCATCCCCCTCCTAACAGATTAAACCTAGTGCTGCCAGTCTAGGTTGGTAGTAGCAAAATCGAGGGGACAAAAAGCGTGGGGAACCTGCAGCATGGGGTCCCCCTGGCATAATTATAAACAAGCACCAGGCTGGTTAGCACGGGCCTAGATTCCCTAAGTGGTCCGCAGAAAAAGTGCTCCCCCAGGGGTACCCCGCCCCATGCTGAAAGCACCAGGGCTCCTCACACACCCCTGGGCGGTGGATGTGGGGTAATAAAAGTTGTTTTATTAATATAGAAACCATTTTGTGTTGGTGTACTATAGTTTTCTACAAGTACCAGCATGCCCAAACTGTTAATGGCAGTCTGGACTTGCTGGGACCTGTAGTACACCAACACAAAATGGTGTCTGTATTAATAAAATAACTTTTATTAGCCCCACACCCACCGCCAAGTGGTGTGGGAAGAGCCCTAGTGCTTTCAGCATGAGGCTGGGTACCCTTAGGGGATGCACACTTTTTTTTTTGCAGACCCCAACTCTCTAGGAATTCAGCCCTATGCTAGCCAGCCTAGGGCTGGTTTATCATTATGGCAGGGGTACCCCATGATGCGAGTTCCCCTGCTATAGTGCCTAAAGCCTGGGGCTGGCACAGCCTGAGGCTGATTGTAGTAAAATTAGTGGGGGGCACGCTTTTTGTTCCCTCGATTTTGCTAGTACCAGCCTGGGCTGGCAGCACTAGGGTTAATCTGTTTGGGAGGGGGGGGGGGGTTGCATGCTGTTTATTTATTTTAACACTGTATTGTGCTGTAATGTTGTTGGACCCGCTGCAAGCACTTAGACTAGACCCTTACCAGGAGCAGGAGATACAGCAGTAATCCAGCGTGAAGCTGACTTGGACATGCCTGCACGGGACTGCCCTTACTGTACATTGTCTACCTGAATTCGCCCATTCCCTACTCTGTTCACTTCCCTAAATCATAGGTTGCAGTAAGTGTTTTTGTCACTCCTAAATCATCCAGTTTTGGGCATGCACAGATTTTGTGGAGGATACGCAAAAAAACTGTATTTACATTCCTTGATGACTCAGACCCAGAATCTCTATAATATAACTTTTAGAATAAACATGAGGCTCTTAGTGCACATTCATTTAAATAAGTAAATATGCTATACATTTATTAAATGCAGCAGGATTTACCTAATACAGTGCTTCTAACCTGCAACTAGTGTTGGTAGGAAACAGACCATATGTGATATCACACGCATTATATATATCAGTACTAACATACATTGTAGGTAAGATAATCAAGTCAACAGCTTGCTGTTTCATTATTCACAGCAGAGAAGTCACTATTGTCATAACTTTTAATATTTCTAATACATTGTTATTTTCTTTTTATAGTGACACCACCGCCGATGGATGTCACTGTGACTGCATTTTCAAGTTACTCTGCAAATTTAACATGGTCAAGTGTTGAGAAGGCGCTGATGTATGGGATCTTTGTCTATGAAGATGGCTCCACTACTAAGTTGGCGTTTATCAGGAAAACCACTTCTATTATGATCACACTGGATAATTTGCTTCCGTGCACGAAATATATTTTTGGCTTAACATCTTATAATTGGTTTTACACAGCTGGAGAAGAAAATTGGGTATTACATGAAACTGGAAGTAAGTTAATTTCAATTACTATTGAAATGAGAAATAAACACAAAACTATATTTTCATATAGGAAGCATGAAAGCAAAATTGACCATTCAATTATACCCTGAGTTTCCATTTCAAGTTTTTAAAAAGTGAAGTATAGTTGATATATTGCTTCCTTCCTGTAGAAACAGATGAAGCCACAGCCAAAATCTCTTAGATGGTGTCTTATGTTATGTAGATGTAGGACAACAAGTTCAATGGCAAAGCATAACATGTCATTTATACTTGCTGTTGTTATTTATAGTTGCAGCGGTTGTGTGGATGAATCTGCCAATTTGTACTCTGTACAGAATATTTGTGTTATCTAGAACATAGCTAGTCAATTCAGGCATGGCTTCAGAACTGTTTTAATCTCCCTGATATTAAAATAGGCTCCATGAACTCCCATGTGTGAATTGTAACTGAACAACATGAAAGTCACTTGGATAAATAAACCAGGGGCCAAAAAAAGATTTATTGATTAGACCCAGTGTACACTTAAATTTATTTTAAATGTCCAATTTACTACTTTAAATTTAAACTAAAATAATTATATTTTGCTGTCTTTGACCAGGGCTGGATTCTCCCCAGGAAGTCAAGATTCAGTACGACAGCAATTTAAGGACTGCGTTATTATCCTGGAAATTAAGTGTTGGGGCCTCTTCATATGTCGCTAGTGCCAAAACAGAATCTGGACAAGAGTCTCTGTGTACATCCACTTCCACCAGTTGTGAGATCTTGAATTTACTGTGTGAACAGAAATATCTAGTAAGCATCACAGCACTCACTAGTAGTTGCAACAGTAACAGCAGCGGTCCACTGATTCTACAAACAGGTATGTTATACAACAGTAGCCCTATTTTCAAGTGAACTTGAAGTACTTTTTGAGTTCAAGTAATGTGTTGCAGTGTTTTGGGACTTTCTAGTCAACCTATTTCTTAAATGTCAAAGTTTCAGGAGCTTATTAGAATGGAGGTTATTTGTCAGCTTCCTTCTCTCTCCACACATCACATCTCCAACTCCATGAATGGATTGCTGATCTTTAGGTTTGAGTGAGCACTAGTTCTAGTGTTAGTTTTAGTCTTATTTTTAATTTTAGAATTAGGTTCTAAAAATTATGTGATTTGCAATGAATAGCGCCATTTATATTCCATCTGTTCCCAAAGAATTTTCCTACAATTAATGTATTTCATTAATAAGAAACAGGTTACAAAATATACATTCCACATGTCCGAGGTTATTTTTTTATATATATATATTCTTTATTGTTTTTAGAGATTATTTCATGTTTATTTCTGTTTTACAGCTATATGTGCCCCACAGAATGTAACAGTGATTCGCGATTGCCATATAAATACTATTAGCCTGTATTGGAATCCTGTTGTTCATGCTGTGAAATACACTGTAAACGCCTTTGCTCCAGATGGCAGCAAGGAAGAATGTGTAAACTGGGATACCTACTGCTTCTTCATGAACCTGCGATGTGGCACAGAGTATGAGATGAGTGTGTTTGCCTTTGATGGCAAAATGAATGGATCAAGCAGCCCTGGAATTAAAGTAAGGACAGGTGAGAGCAATAGATTGTCTTAAGACATTAAGGGGGAACTCAATTCCCCCCGAAGTATAGCCGCATAAAACGTATTACCAATATTACGGTAATATTAACGTGGCTTTCTTTCGGTGTTAAGGCTACCGTAATAACGGCATTTACGCGCAAGCCATGATACTTTTTATAACGTGGCCAATTGAATTCCCCCCTAAGTCATTAAGTATTTATAGCAGAAGTGGCAAATACAGGCTTTTAAAGGGAGTCCATACCACTAGCCAATAAAAAAAACTCCTCATTATAATTTCTATATACTTGGCATGTACTTCATTGATTAAATTGTAGAATACATACAAATCAAATTCTGCTCTAGATGGTTGTATGAGCAGCAATATCTGTCAGTTATGGAATGCACAACATTGCCTGCTGGTGAAAAGAGTTACTGCCTCAACTTTGCTGTTTTTTCTTTTACTTATATTTTAATATATTTTTATGCAACCTATACGGAATTTACTGTCAATCACTTTCTCACCAAGATACTTTGGCTGCTTTCTCTAAGACATGCACAACTCTTGTTATCTTGATGGCATTATGTTCCAACTTGATGAACACTTGATTTTCTGACTCCTTCCTGAAGTCAAGCATCCTGTTGATTTCTGGGCCAAAGCCACAAGGGATCTTCTGAAGCCACACTGGATCTCTGGGCGGACATCTAGTTGCTTCTCTGGGGTGGGGTGTATGTGGATTTTCTGAGGATTGATTTCCTGGAAGGTGCAGGGCTGACTGGTGTTGAGTTTCTGTGCTATACCAGCCGGTGAACATCATTTTCCTGTATCTTGGGAAGAAAGCTGTTGCTCCATCTGGGGACCTGTCATCACCTCACTCCAGAGTCTTGGTAAATTGGTGCACCCACAGGAGTTGGTAGACTGATTCCTTGGTGGCCCACCATGTATGTGGAGAGATCGCAAAGGGCTCAGGAACAGCAAGATATCAGGACTTCCTGAACCTCCTGTTGACAGTATATTTGCCTGTGGATCTGTTGCATGACTAAGGTGGGGGTGGGGACTTTGCTGGGACTCCAGTTGACACCAATGATCCACTGATCCGCTAACCTATTGTTTAAAATGTGCAGGCTTATGGTCTGTTGTGTTATTATGTTACTGTAGAAAAAGTAAAGATAACGTGTCTTTTGTTCTTTTCTTTTCCTATGTGAATTCTGAACCTAAGAGAGGAGGGTAAACTAGTGAACTTCATTTCTAAAACCCCGATATCCTCACATTTTGGTGGTAGCAATGGGATCACAAAGTTCCAACATTGGGTAGAATGCAGGGACTTGTATTCTGATATGGTCAGGCTCTGCAAGGATGAGAAGCAACAGATAGTCAGCACCAGTATTGATAAGGGAACTTGTAGATGGCCACAGAGGCAGACATGAGCAGGCTTTTTGAGAAGGAGAAAACTTATCATAGGGCGAAAAAACAATGCCTTGCAAGAGGTATGGTATCACCTATGAAGACTCTGAAATCCAAGAGGTGTTGGTGACCTATTTAATGGAGTGGGAGAAAGCCCACCCAGAGGAGATGTAAAAGTCGGGGGAGGAGAAGGAATCACTGACACCACCTTAGTGGCAAATCCCAGAGTGCCTAAGGCTACCCCAGTATTGATACAGGATTGACTGGAAGCGCTGGGGAAGCAGCAACCTCACAGGAAAGAGCAGGAATCGTACACGTGGTGCGGGGGGGGGGGGGGGTCTAAATTAGAGTCCAAGTCCCTGGTCCAGTTATTTGGGATTTAGTCTGACTGGAAAAGCACTGGATGCCTGCCTACCAGATGTTAACCCCCCTCCCCCCAGGATTGTGGGAACTACGAGTCAGTGAAAAAAGGACTATTGGCCAAATTCAAGGTATCTGCGGAGACTTACAGGTACTAATTTCATATTATGAACAAAAGTGGGTCACAATCGAACGCAGAGTTTTCCAGCTAGCTGAGGAGGGCATGCAGCAAGTGGATGGAGGGCGAGAGGGCAATTTTCGGTGAAGCAGGTAAAGAATTTAATCCTGTTATAGCTGCTGACTTTAAAAATGGCTCCAGAGATCTGGGAATTTCTGGCTGACTGACCCCTCAGATTATGTGGCCAGTCGACCCAGATGGAGAGCCTTTAGTGTACCCAGTTATGTGCATTCTGGGGAGGGTCCCAACTGAGTCCAACAGAGCAGGTGCGGGAGGACCACCCCTTTAACTGAGGTAATTCTTGGAGAACCCAGATTGTGAAGTCAATGAGATCCAGGGCACGATAACAGGACCCCTGGCAGTGCTATCGCTGCAATCATTTGGGTCACCTGAAGAGGGAGTGTCCCCAGTCCAGAGGGCAATTTCTGATGCCTGAACAGTGCCAGTATCAGTGGTCCAGTACTTTCAGGAGGACTACTAATTGTGTGTGGATTCTGCACCACCCATCCTGATGAGCCAGGGGCAGAGGATTGGATCTACATGGTAAACTTGGTTTTGGGTAGGTAAAAGAGCCACTCCAGCAACATGCTGGGTTGCCTACAAGATGTTTGGGTGGGGGACAGCAAGGTGCAAGAGATTTGGGAGCCTCCCATACGCTTGTGGAACTAGATGTAATCCTTAGTTCCCAGCGTATTGATGGACAGCATGTCAAGATTGCCACTGTCCACCGAATCAATATCCTGTTGGCCCGAGTACATCTGGACTGGGGGGCAAGACATGGGTGTGTGGTGGTGGAGATTTTAAAGGGACTGCCTGCAAAGGTGATGGGCAATGATTTGGGCCAAGGACTCATCACCCATTTTGTCCAAGCGGTGACCCAGAGTAAGAATAGGACCCATCCTGTGACAGCCACGCCTTCAAAATGGACCCACGTGTATCCATGGCCGACTTCCCTGCTACCAAGAGCCAGTGATCAGTCCACAGTACCCGTGGTGAGTAACCCTGGCGTATCAAATTTTGTACCAGAATTAGTCTTCGGGGAGGTGGACAAAGCCGAGTTCACAACTGCCCAACTGAAGGACCCTTCCCTTGCTAAACTGAGAAGTGCAGCTGATATGAGGCAGAGGGAGTCACATGCAGTAAGATTGCGTCAGATTAGGGCTTGTTATACAGGGTGGTCCTGACCACTAGAGATCAGGGTCGAGGGGTAGAGGTTAGGCAGTTGGTGGTACCCAATCCTACTGGAAACAGTTACTAGCCCATGATATCCCTACCACGGAGTAATTTGGCTCTTGCAAAACTCTGGCCCACATGCTAAGAAACTTCTTCTGACTCAGAGTCTCCCAAGAAGTAAAACAGTAAGTAAAGTAAAGCCTTTTGTAACACATGTCAGAGGACAAGGAAAGGCCCTAGAAAAGCTCTGTTGCAACTTCTTCCTGTCATTCAAGAAACCTTTGCTCGGGTAGTCATAGATATCATAGGACCATTAGCGATTCACAGTCACACTGGGAAGAATATAATTCTGACCTTAGTGGATTTTGCCATCAGGTACACCGATACAGTCGCGCTGTCATCCATATATGCAGAACATGTAGTCCAGGCCCTGGTGAACATCTTCAGCTTGTAGGATACCCTCAGGAAGTAGTTCCAGACCAGGGAACCCAATTCCAAGGGGATCTTGTCCAGACTCTGTGGGAAAAATTGGATATTAAACCCTTCTGGACCATCACTTACCACCCGCAGACCAATAGTCTGTGTGAGAGGTTTAATGGCACCTTGAAACACTTACTCAGGGCTTATGTGCAGTCTAAAAGGAGAGATTGGGAAAGGGCCCTGCAGCAACTCATATTTGCGTAGTGGAGGTACCCCTGAAGTCCACCAGATACTCCTGGTTCAAACTGCTCTATGAACAGAAAGTATGTTGACCTTTAGATCTGGCAATGGAAAGCGATTCAGACCCTGGAACAGCCAGTATTAACATATATGGAAGAAACTCAAGGTAGGATGAGGAGGTGATACGCTTGGCACAGGAGCATTTAAAAGAGGCCCAGACCCGACAATTAGAATGGTTCGACACCCATGTCCAAGATAAGGAGTTGTCAGCAGGGCAAAAGGTCATGGTTCACATCGCAGTCTGTAAGAAAAAGTTGCAGGGAAAATGGGATGGTCCATACACAGTGATGAGACACTCAGGTCCCGAAAATTACGTGGTAGCTTTAGACCTTGGAGGGAAGAACTTAAGAACCTTCCACATTAACCAGTTAAAAGGCTATGTGGACCGACAGGTAGCTGCTATGGTGGTCTGTTGTCTGCCCATGGACAAGCCAGAGTTAGACCCCTTGCCCAATCTGCTGGAGGTAGCAAAAAGAACTAAAGGGGTGGAAGCAGTGACCATGGGGGAACAGCTAGATGAAGGACAGAACCAGGAGATGAGAAAGGTGTTGGAAAAAGAGAGGGCTCACATCACTGGCAAGTCTGGCTGTACCCAACTTGCCACTTACCACATAGACACAGTGGAGAGATAACTGGATAGTGGCATATAAGATGACTCCCACATCCACAAGTCAGGACCGAGATTTGGGATATGTTAACCTTAGGGGTGATTGTCTAAAATTCCCTGGGCAGCATGGGTGGTGCTTATCCCAAAGAAGGAGGGGTCAACTCATTTCTGTGTGGACATTAGGAGGCTAAATGAAGTGACCACCACAGACGCTTAACCCATGGCCTGCATAGAAGAGTTATTGCATTTATGCCCACGTTAGATCTGAGCAAAAGATATTGGTAAATATCCCATCACCAAGGAGGCTCAGGAGAGATCAGCTTTCATTACACCACTGGGCTTGTTTGAATGGACAACAATGCCCTTTGGTATGAAGAATACCCATGCCACATTTGAGAGGACCGCCAATGATCTCCTAGCTGGGAATCAGGACTTTGCACAGGCCTATATAAATGATATAGCCATTTTTAGCCAAATGTGAGAGCAGTATAAGTATAAGTAGTATAAGAAATGAAGGTCCTGAAAAGAATCAGACAAGCAGGGCTGACTATATACCCTGACAAAATGTTACATGGCGATGGCGGGGGTACAATATCTGGGCCACAATGTTGGAAGGGGTGCTATTAGCCCGCATCCAACTAAAGGTAAAGCCATAGCTCAATGGCCCCAACCCACCAACCTGAGGCAGGTGTAAGCATTCCTAGGGCTCGCAAGGTATTACCAGAAATTTGGCGCCCATTATAGTACCATCACCAAACCCCTAACTAAACCCTCGCTGCCCCAAACCCCAACCCTGGCACTCCAAATTTACCCGCTTCCTCCAAAAATGCTCACGCACTGCTGAACGACACTAGAAAAAAATCCAGCTCCCTGGCTGATTTTCTCCACTTTAAGTTCATCCTCTCTCCCTACAGTTCTGCCCTCTCCCTCGCTAAACAACCTTTCTTTAAATCCCTCATCTCCTCCCAGTTCTCTAACCCCCGCCACCTCTTCGACACCTTCAACACTCTCCTGTTCCCCCCCTCCCCTCCTCCCCTCCTCCCTGACTGCCACTGACTTTGTCTCCTTTTTCTCCTCTAAAATGGAGGCCATCCGAATCGAAATCTCCTCCACCCCTCCCTCGCCCGCCCCCCCACTCAACCTTCCTCTCCCCCTAGCCACCAACCCCTTTCCTCCTTCCGCCCCACTACAGATGAAGAAGTGCACTCTCTCATTTCTTCCTCCCCCGTCTACCTGTCCGCTGGATCCTATCCCTTCCCACCTCCTTCACTCCCTTTCCCCCACAACCTGCTCCCACCTCTCTCACCTCTTTAATCTGTCCCTCTCCACTGGCATCTTCCCCTCCTCCTTTAAACATGCTCTTGTATCGCCCATTCTAAAGAAACCTACTTCTCTCTTCAACTATCGCCCAATTTCTCTTCTCCCCTTTGCCTCCAAAATACTTGAGAGGCTCGTCTGCAACCACCTCACCACCTACCTTTCTGAACACTCCCTCCTTGTTCCTCTCCAGTCTGGTTTCCGCCCCCTCCACTCCACTGAAACCGCCCTGGCTAAAGTTACCAACGTTCTCCTCTCTGCTAAAGCTAGGGGCCACTTCTCTTTCTCTTGGATCTCTTAGCGGCCTTTAACACCGTTGACCACCGTTTCCTGCTCCACACCCTTCAGTCCTTTGGCCTTTGCGGCTCTGTCCTTCCTGGTTCACCTCTTACCTTGCCGACCGTTCCTTCTCTGTTAACACCTCTGGGTCTCTCTCCCCTCCTTCTGTACTTCCAGGTGGGGTCCCTCAGGGCTCTGTTCTCAGACTCTTACTCTTTTCACTTTACACCTCTTCCCTGGGTGAACTCATCAGTACCACCTCAAGTACCACCTTTATGCTGATGACACTCAACTCTACCTATCATCTCCTGATTTCTCTGCCTCCCTCCTCTCTAGGTTGTCCGCCTGCCTCTCTGCCATCTCCTCCTGGTTGTCCTCTAGCTTTCTCATACTCAATCTTGCTAAAACTGAACTCATTGTCTTTCCTCCCGCGCAATCCTTCTCCCCTTCCAACCTCTCTATCACTGTCCACAACTCCTCTATCTCCCCTGTTTCCCAACTTTGCTGCCTCTGTGTCATCCTTGACTCCTCTCTCTCCTTTGCCCCTCACATTCTCTCTCTTGCCAAATCCTTCCGCTTCCAGCTACGCAACATCGCACGCATTTGGCCCTTCCTCTCCCAAGATGCCACTAAAGTTCTTATCCACTCTTTGATTATCTCCTGCTTGGACTACTGCAACCTTCTCCTTACTGGCCTCTCCTTTGATCTATACTTAACGCAGCCGCTCGGCTCATCTTCCTTTCTCGCCGCTCCTCTTCTGTCTCCCCCCTCTACCAAGCCCTTCACTGGCTCCCCTTCCCCTACAGAATCCTGTTCAAGCTCCTCACACTCACATTCAAGACCCTCACCAACTCCACTGCTCCTTACATCTCCAACCTCATCTCTATTCACGCTCCATCCTGCCCTCTGTGATCGGCCAACGACCGTCGCCTCTCTTCCTCCCTGGTTACCTCTCCCAAGCACGTATCCAAGACTTCTCCCATGCTGCCCACTTCCACTGGAACCAACTTCCCCACTCCATCAGAACATCTCCCAATTTGTCCAGCTTCAAATGGGCTTATAAAATCCACCTTTTCTTAAAAGCCTTCAATTCTCCCACTTAACTATCCACCTTGTCGTATTTCTCTCCCACCCTCTTCCCCCTTCCCTGACTCAGCCTCCGTTCTCCCCCTTTCTTCCTCTCACCCTTGTGTCTCTCTGTCTGTCCACCTGTCCCCTTAGATTGTACGCTCCTTCGAGAAGGGCCACCTCTCCTCCTGTTCTCTACCACTTATAACTCTGCTCTCCAGTTACTCAGCCTCCTCCTTGAGGACCTTCTGCTCTTCGATCCCTCTCGCTGCTCTCTTCACCCCTCTATGGCTCTCACCTGCGCCCTCTTTCTTGGGCTCAGTCTACCAATATATGCGGACTATCCCTTTCCCCCACCCCCTCTAGCTGTGTTTTGAGCTTCCTAAATTACTGTGCTACTTGTTAACTGTACCGTGCTGTCTCACCCTGTAGTGTGATATTGTCTGTCCCTGTATGGCACTACAGATATCTTGTGGCACCCGATAAATAAAAAATAATAATAATAATAATAACTCACTTGAGTAGGAAGAAGTATAGTAGGCAGATTGCGTGGACCCACAATTGCAAGGAAGCACTGAAAACTTTAAAAACAGTGTTGACCCAGGCCCCAGTCCTATCAGCCCCAAATTTTAGAAGCAGATTTCTGGTGTAGAATGATGCCGCAGGGTGCTGGTTGTGTGCTGTCAAGTAGGAGACGATGGGCAAGAATATCCAGGGATATATCTCTCACAAAAACTGGTAGAGAGAGAAATGGCCTATGCAATTATAGAGAAAGAATGCCTGGCTATTGTGTGGAAATTGCAACCCTACCTATATGGCATGGAGTTCACTGTCCTCACAGACCATAACCAGCTAAACAGGTAGAAAAATCAACAAGGGAGAATGGGCGGTTATTGCATTGCAAGGGTATAACTTTGTCATCTGTCATAATAAAGGGAGGGACAATGCCAATGCAGATGGCCTCTTCAGGTGGGAGAAATAGGATACCCCACAAATGGGGGGCACAGGGCCGAGAAGAGCTCCAGGATTCCGGCCCCAAGACACCAGTGGTCGCCTTGATTTAAGAAGAGGGAGGTATGGGAAGAGACTGGGTCACATTGCCAATATAACATTTCCCACCAACCCGTCAATTCGCAGGGTTAAATGGACTGTCACCCCAGGACCAGTTCTTACATTTTGCCCAGCGGATAGGGGAGGGCTTATTGCGGACACATGAGTGAGTAAGAAGGAAGAGACAGGAAGTGAGGGAGGTGTTACAAGCCCTGCAACGTACCAAAAGCTTGGAAGAGTTTAATTTCAGAGGGATTGGGTGCTCTCTAAGATCTGGAGGTGGGGAGAGCCAAGGATTACCCATTGTCTTCCGCAAGACTAGTCTATAAACATTGTGACAGGGACACAACAGGGGAGCCACTGTTGAAGGTTGACTCATCTCCAGTCCCACTCCAACCCCCTGGTCCAGCACCCACCAATGTTTAAGAAGGAAAGACACTGAGGTTTGCCCAAGGGAGGGAAAAACACTGTGGGCATTTGGCCATGGATATAAGGAGTCACTCTGGGGGGTGGGGAGTGTGTGTATTTTCTGAGGATTGATTTCCTAGAAGGTGCAGGGCTGACCGGTGTCCAGCATGCTCTGTAGAGTAATGTGGATGGGTAGAGGCTGCCCCATTTCCTGTCTTCAATAGGCCCCAGGGGACAACACTACCAAGATGGGAAATGGAGCACAGCACTCCATATTAACAACTTCTTCAGGACAGTTATTTCTGCCATAACCCATTAATCTGCATCCAAAGAATCTCTTTTCTTTCTCTTCCACTGGCGGAGCCAAAGGATGAGTAGATGTTGAGGTTTTTCATGATATGCTGGTAGTCACCTTGTGATGGGCCTTCATGTTCCATCAATGTTTGTTGTCTGAATTCCTCAATAATCCTGGCTGCATTTGCAAGCATGGTCCTTATTTGCATTTGTGTGCAGATTGATGTTTGTATGCAAAACTTTATCCACAAACATGTGAAGGCCTGGTCTAGTGTGTGGCCTATAGTTGATAGTCATGGTTCTATACATAGCTTCAAAACTACCACAGAGAACAAAAGGTTCATGGTAGAGATGAGCGGGCTCGTATTGCGCTATTCCGAGCCCACCCGAACAGTGCGGATCCGACGGGATCCGAGCACTGTTCGGGTATTTCCGGCGGGCAAGAAAAATGAAACCGAGGCTATGACATCCAAGTCTCGCGTCGGATCTCGCGAGACTCTCAACACATTTTCTGCACCACATTCTCGGGATGAGGATGGATCCCTTTCTCCTCCATAAAACGCTTCGCAGGAACTAGCTACTAAATGCAGCCTGCTTACATCACTACTGGATACAACTATAATATAATTGCTCATAATTCACTTAAATGCTGCTTCATTTAAACTAACTATATGAGTTGCCACATTTTCCACTTGAGATGATATGAATCACGTTTCTTCTATGCTGTGTAGGAACTTGCAAGCCATAAAAGTGTTGTTATTTTTACCTAATCGCATTGGTTTTACAGTGTCACAGTCAAATTCTCCTCCAAAGAAAACAACATTTAAATAAGTGGAGGTAGTGTCTTCAGGGAGAAGAGGTAGCACTCAGGAGCTGGGATACCTGGAACACATGTTTGACAGGACATAACAGTGTCTGTCTCCCAAGTTTTACTATTGGGGTCTCTTTACTAAGGATTCCACATAAGTTTCTTATATTTATATGATATGAGGCTCAGGAACAAGATGCATTTTTTCAGGAGTTACTCCTATGAGATCCAAGTGGACCAGAGATCTGAGGACATTACCGACAGCATCCAGGGCATCAGATGGGTATGTAGGGCTGTGTACCTTTAAATATTTGTATATATATAACTGGCTTTCAAAACAAGAAGCAGATTTATTAATGTATTTTCATAAGTGATAAACCTTCAAATATATTATTATGATTTCTTTATTCCAAGGGTAGAGCAGACAAAAATGGAATACACTTACACTAACCATATTCATGGAAAGACAGATAAAGAACAACCTGTTAGTTACAGTTGTCATTTTTTGTAGGGGAGTGGATCTTACTTTCTTATGTGTGTTACTATATTCACTTATGCTGGGAATCTTTCCCAAGTATCCAGTACTCTATCAGTAAAGTTATGCTTCCTAGAATGATGTTCATGTTTTACCTCTCTGTCTTGGCTTCCTTAAAGTGAAACCTGATATAGAAGCATTTATTTATACAATCAAAAGTGATAAGTGGATAATATCTACTGGGTGTTATTTACTAAATAGAAGCTGTACATTAACCCTTAGCAAGCAATCAGCAATTAGCTTTGATTGATATTGTGCTACTTAGGTAACAAGTAAATGTCTTCTTGCTAAAGGTGTTTTATACAGTTCTACTATGAATACACTGTGCTATATATAGTCATATATAGTCATAATGTATTTGTCTGCATTAATGTGTGATGTGTGAATATGTAAAGCAACTAAATAAGTGTGTAGTGACATATAGAGAAGCAAACAAAGCAGATTATTTATTCTATTTTGATTCAATTGAGTGACTTGGGATGTACTTTCTCTGCATGAATGGTTCTCTGTAAGCTTTACTGACATTCAGGGTATAGCAAATATATATATATATATATATATATATATATATATATATATATATATATATATTGTAACAAAAGGAGGCATTTAGCTGGCAATATGCAGAGAAAGCAGGGAAGTAGAGTAAAACATTGGCACAGTTATGTACCTAGGTGGAGATTAAACCAGGTAAAAACATATGTGTAGTTTAAAATTGGTTTACTTACATGATTTAAAAGCTGCTTCCTCTCAGCAAACAGACAGGGTGGGTCTGATAGTCTAAACAGAGCCAGGGATGGGCGTTTCCTTTTAAAGAGAAGGTGGGTGTGTCACCTGTCCATCAAGCTAGGCCTGTGGGAGGAGTGTCAGGTATAAAACCCTGCTTGTTTCATTGTTCAGGGAGATCAACGCTGGGCTAGCTGGCTGATCTGGACAGAGAGCTGGACTATGTATAGTAAGCGTTGAGGGTCTCCATAATTGTTGTGCAAGTATACGGTGTCAAAACATTATTACCATCCTGACAATAAAGAAAAATAAAAAGGAAGAAGTTGTACGCGTGTGCTTCTGCAGTAGCGGGCTCTTGCCACAAGTGGTGTCAGGAGTGGGATGCTCCGGGAAGCAAGTTTCCGCTACCCAACCCGCGCAGACGTCAACATGGAGGAAGTACTGAGAACCCTCGTGAATGTGGCCGCTGCGCAGCAACAGCAGCAAGCTCAGATGCTACAAGTCGCTGAGGCACAGGTGGAAAACACAAGGCTCTTAAGAGAAGAGTTAAGCCAGGTGAGGCATGACAGAAATGAACCACCTGGTCCTGTTCTCCAGAAAATGTCACCAGCTGATGACGTAGAAGCATATCTGGTGTCTTTCGAGAGACTTGCAAAAAGGGCAAAATTGCCTCCTAAAGATTGGGCTGAGAGACTGGCGCCATATCTGACTGGTGAAGGTCAGCGAGCTTATATGGATCTAGATGAGGAAAGGGCCTCTGATTATCTGTGTCTAAAGTCTGAGATATTGGCTCGCATTGGAGTTTCCGGGCCAGGCAAAGCCCAGCGCTATCACCAATGGCGCTATGATAAAGAAAAACCGGTCAGAGCGCAAGTGGCTGAGCTTTCTAAAATTTTAAAGAAGTGGCTGCAGCCTGAGGAGAATTCGCCTTCTCGGATTATTGAAGTTCTGGCGATAGATCACTGCATCAGGGGCTGAACCGCGATTTGCAAAGGTGGGTTCTGCAATCAGACCCACAAACTTATGAAGAGCTTGCCACCATGGTAGAAAGGTTTTGTGCGCTACAGCAAATGACTAAAGAACCTGCATTTCTGCCAAAGCTGCTGCCACGCCAAAAGCCAGGTTTGACAATCCTTGCCACAGGGCCCAATGGCAAAACTGCTACGGGCAGAGGGCCAGGTGCAAAACTGTCTAATCTGAAGTGTTTTGAATGTGGTGAGCCAGGCCACTTTAAGGCAGAGTGTACTAAACTACAGGAACCCATGGACTGTTCTGTAGCACATATTTGACCTGCATTTCCAAGCTGTTTTACCATGAGTCCCACATCAGGAAGTCCTTGTTTGTTCCGGGTGACTGTGCTAATCAACCAAAACCTTGTTCTGGCCTTGGTTGACTCGGGGAGTGAACTCTCATTGGTTTCCAGCTCTGATTTACCCGAAACCATAACTTCTTGGTTGCCCAAAGTGAAAGTTCTTTGCGTACATGGCACAACAGAGGAGTATGAGAGAACAATACTACCAGTCACACTCAAAGACAAAACTGTTATGGTGGTAGCTGCCATAGCACCTAAACTCCCATATCCACTCATTTTGGGGCGAGACTTCCCACTGTTTAATGATGTCCTCGGTGAGCGGATCCGGCCGGACATGCCGGCAACTGATGCAACGGTCAGAAGCCCGGTCTTAAAGGAACCGCCTAAGAATCCACAACATCTGGACATCGATCTTTGGGAACCGCCAAACCGGAATGCCATCCTGGGAGTCACAGCAGGAGTTCCACAAAAGCATCCAACTGTGGGGAAACATGGACAGTCCAAACTAGCATTGGTCGGTGATGTCGCAGATGAGCCCACCCCGCCTGTCAGTGAGGATACGGACTGGCCCACAATACCAATTTTGTTTCCTTTGCAGGACTTTGCTCGAGACCAACTTAATGATGCCACTTTGGAACATGCCTTTAAAAGTGTGACTGAGGTAAATGGGGTAGCGAAAGCTGCCCAGCCTGCAGAAGGTATACCATATTTTATTGTTAAAAATAATTTCCTGTATAGAGTTGCTAATGTACAGAGGGAAAAAGTAGAACAATTAATGGTTCCTCGGGTCCATGTAACCCTAGTGTTAAAAGCAGCACATACACATGTCTGTGGGGGACACCTAGGGGAGGATAAAACACGGGAACGAGTTCTGCTTAGGTTTTACTGGCCCGATGTACACATGGCAGTGAAAAAGTATTGCCGGTCCTGTCCCATTTGTCAGAGAACCTGTCCCAAACCCATTGTGAAGATACCGGGTTTATCTGGCCCAGTGCTACCCAGTACCTTCTAGGATTCGTATGGTCACTCAGGCAAAATGCAGTTATAAAAATACAACAGTATATTTATTGTTATACAAACAACACTAGAATATTATATACACACAGTAAATAAATGCCAGTCAGATTTACCACATCATCTGTCCCTTACCCCAATAACTTAAGGAGATATAGTCACCTGCTGTCCAGACTTCATGACCCATGGATCCCTCTCAGCTGCATATATAGACTTGAGTTAGAAAACGACAATTCAAAACTCCATCTTGCACCTTCCTGAATGAAATCCAAGCATGAGCACCCCTCCCCCCTGGAGTTGTTCCTTATATATCACAGGTCTAATTTCCACAGTCTTTCCCCTCCCTGGGCAAACCCCTGCGTCTATTCTACTTAACCATTGGTCAGTGCTGGACTAAAGGGGGGGGGTTGGACAGGGGAGTGAAGATGAGCTGTCCTTTCAGAGAACCTCCCCTGTTAGATGGCCTGTCTTGACTAGCCTGGTGAGAACAATAGACACTAATTAGTTTTCCTACTCAGGCACATGGCAACCTGATCCCTACCCATAATCCCCCTGGCTTTACTTTAAATACAATGAATAGCAACCTTACTTCAAGTTATCAATATACAATAAACAATATACATATGTACACTGAACTACAATGTCCCCTTAGCCACATGTTATTGGACAATGCAGTTATAGTCTGGTGAGCTGGGGAAACAAAAGAAGGCTATAAAAAGTATTTGCTATAATTCACATATCACACTCGTTTTGTCACACCCATGTACAGGGCACCTCTCATTCCAATACCAATAGTACAAGATCCCTTTGAACGGATAGCTATGGACCTTGTGGGGCCCCTGGAAAAATCTGCATGTGGGCACCAATATATACTAGTGGTGCTTGACTATGCAACCAGGTATCCAGAGGCAATTCCCCTACGAAACATAAAGCCTAGCACCATAGCTAAAGAACTTGTATTGATGTTTACACGCTTGGGAATACCCAAAGAAGTTCTCACAGATCAGGGTACTCCATTCATGTCTAAACTGATGAAGGACATGTGCCAGTTGCTAGGGGTTATGGCGCTTCACACCTCTGTATACCATCCACAAACAGATGGCTTGGTGGAACGCTTTAACCGCACATTAAAGCACATGCTCAGGAAAGCAGGGGCTCAAGAAAAACAAGATTGGGACACTCTTATTCCCTATTTGATGTTTGCCATCCGTGAGGTACCTCAAGCTTCAACAGGGTTTAGTCCCTTTGAGTTATTGTTTGGGAGACAGCCCAGGGGTATCTTGGATATGTTAAAAGAAGGGTGGGAGCAGCAAGGTCCCAGGGAGCCAAATCTGGTACAATTTGTGTCCCAAATGTATGAGAGGCTAGGAAAGATAGGGCCCATTGTGCAACAACATGTAAAAGAGGCTCAGGAACGACAGAAGAAAAGTTATGACAAAAGTGCTGCTGTTCGATCTTTCAAGCCCGGGGACAAGGTCCTAGTCTTGGTTCCTACCCAGGAAAGCAAACTTTTCGCCCATTGGCAGGGTCCATATGAAGTTCTAGAGGCTGTCAGTCCTGTCAATTACAGAGTCCACCAGTTAGGTAGGAGAAGGGAGGAGCAAATATATCATGTGAACCTCCTTAAACCCTGGCATGATGAGGAAACCTCTCCTCAGGTAGTAAGTACTGCCATTGAAAAGTCTGAAGACAACAGACTGAAGAAATGATTCGCCGGAACAGGGATGTCTTCTCTTCCATTCCTGGGCGCACTACCTTAATCGAACATGACATTGTCACTGCGCCAGGAGTCATTGTCAAGCAGAAGCCATATCGTATTCCAGAAGCCAGATGGGTGGACGTGAGAAAGGAGGTGGAGAAGATGCTCCAGTTAGATGTAGTTGAAGAGTGCACTAGTGAATGGAATAGTCCCATTATGCTTGTCCCGAAACCCAATGGGACAATTAGGTTCTGCAATGACTTTAGGCGCCTAAACAGTATGTCGCAGTTTGATGCCTATCCGATGCCACGTGTGGATGAACTAGTGGAAAATCTTGCTGGAAGCAATTATTTAACAACCCTTGATCTAACAAAGGGTTATTGGCAAGTTCCCCTGACTTCCACGGCCAAGCCAAAGACTGCATTTTCCACCCCTGATGGTCTCTATCAATATAAAGTCCTACTCTTTGGGTTGCATGGGGCACCTGCCACCTTCCAAAGGGCTATGAATAAATTGCTACGACCTCACACAGCTTATGCAGGTGCTTACTTGGACGATATAGTGATTTATACCCCAGACTGGGGATCACATTTAGCCAAAGTTGAGGCGGTCTTAGCTTCATTACGGTCCGCAGGGTTAACAGCTAACCCAGAGAAATGTGACATAGCCATGAGAGAAGCCAAATATTTGGGGTACATTGTTGGTCGAGGGCATGTAAAACCCCAGCTAGACAAAGTGGAGGCAGTCAAAAATTGGACAAGACCAGAGAAAAAGTCACAGTAAAGAACCTTTTGAGGCTTAGTAGGTTACTACAGGCGGTTTGTAAGCCACTTCGCCACTAGAGCTGCTCCACTTACGGACATGTTAAAAAAAAATTGTCCAGATAGATTAACCTTGTCTGACTCTGCAGAAACCGCCTGGTCTGATCTTCGGTTAGCTCTTTGTTCCTCTCCAGTTCTACAAGCACCAGATTTTACCCGGAGATTCTTCCTCCAAACTGATGCTTCTGGTGTTGGCTTAGGTGCAGTCTTGTCACAGGAGAAGAATGGAGTAGAAAATCCTGTCCTGTACCTAACTCGTAAGTTGCTTCCAAGGGAACAAAAATATGCCACTGTGGAAAAAGAATGTCTCGCCATAAAATGGGCTACAGAAGCTCTGCGCTATTATCTCCTAGGCAGAGAGTTCACCCTAATAACAGACCATGCACCATTAAGATGGATGCAGAACAACCGGGAGGTAAATGCCAAGGTAACCCGCTGGTTCTTGGCACTACAACCTTTCAAGTTCTCAGTAGAACATAGGCCTGGGATTCTACACAAAAATGCAGATGCGTTGTCACAAAAATATGCGCTCCTCGCGAAGTCCGCGTCCCCCTACTTGGAGACGCTAGGGGGAGGGATATGTAACAAAAGGAGGCATTTAGCTGGCAATATGCAGAGAAAGTAGGGAAGTTGAGTAAAACATTGGCACAGTTATGTACCTGGGTGGAGATTAAACCAGGTAAAAACATATGTGTAGTTTAAAATTAGTTTACTTACATGATTTAAAAGCTGCTTCCTCTCAGCAAACAGACAGGGTGGGTCTGATAGTCTAAACAGAGCCAGGGATGGGCGTTTCCTTTTAAAGAGAAGGTGGGTGTGTCGCCTGTCCATCAAGCTAGGCCTGTGGGAGGAGTGTCAGGTATAAAACCCTGCTTGTTTCATTGTTCAGGGAGATCAACGCTGGGCTAGCTGGCTGATCTGGATAGAGAGTTGGACTATGTATAGTAAGCGTTGAGGGTCTCCATAATTGTTGTGCAAGTATACGGTGTCAAAACATTATTACCATCCTGACAATAAAGAACCATAAAAAGGAAGAAGTTGTACGCGTGGGCTTCTGCAGTAGCGGGCTCTTGCCACAATATATATATATATATATATATATATACATATATAGGCAGCACGGTTTTCTAAGTGGTTAGCACTTCTGCCTTACAGCACTGGGGTCATGAGTTCAATTCCCAGCCATGGTCTTATCTGTGAGGAGTTTGCGTGGGTTTCCTCTGGGTGCTCGGTTTTCCTGTGGGTGCTCCGGTTTCCTCCCACAGTCCAAAAAATACTGGTAGGTTAATTGGCTGCTAACACATTGACCCTAGTCTGTGTGTCTGTCTGTCTGTGTGTGTGTGTGTGTGTGTGTGTGTGTGTGTGTGTGTGTGTGTGTGTGTTAGGGAATTTAGACTGTAAGCTCCAATGGGGCAAGGACTGATGTGAGTGAGTTCTCTGTACAGCGCTGCGGAATTAGTGACGCTATATAAATAAATGGTGATGATGATATATGTGTGTGTGTGTTTGTGTATTTGTCTGTTATCACCATTTCTTAGTGGTTATTACTTTTAAGATTTAGAAGAAGTCATGTGGCATGGGGTAGGAGGAGGGCATGGTGACATTTCGAGTCAACCATAGCCCCTTGGGATTTATATATGTATTGATTCTTATAAATAAGGTTGAGTTGCATATAACATTTCATGTGAATCAGAAGTCATAGTAGATCAATTAAATATGGTGATATTGGTATTCACATTTCATATCCAATGGGCATTGTTTTTAAATGTTTCTATTTGTGCCCAATGGTTAATAAAAAAAATTAAATGAACATATAAATTTTGGCATACTCTATTTTGCTATTCAGGCACAGTGTTATTATATGACATTATATAGGAATGGCTGTGGCAACCTAGATATTTTAGTCTATACATGTTATGATTTTCAGAATAGACTGGAAATTAGTGGAAATTAATGTTATTGAGGTTAATAATAGTGTAGGAGTGAAAAAAAAACAAAAAACTGTATTTTAGCACTTTTTATGGTTTTTTAAAAAAAAAATCAGAACCCAAAACCCTAAATCAGAAGCAAAACCTTTCGTCGGGTGTTTTGGCAAAACAAATCAGAAGCCAAAACCTCAAGCTAATCAAAACACAAAACACAAAACACTAAAAGTGGCCGGTGCACACCCCTAGTTCATGGTTAATAATGGGTTAGAAACTAGACAGGATATAAGGAGTAACCACCTTTTGTCCCATAGCTAGGCAGAGATTCCTTCCTCTCTGTCTTTCTAGGTCATTCTCTGTCATTCTAGGCCACTCTTTGGTACTCTGTTCTGGAACCACACTAAGTACAGGGATCTTAGCTTCTATCATAATGAGGGAATTTGTTCTTGAGTTCCAATAAGATCTTTGTTTTCTTTATATTGTAGCTTTGGGCGGGTTAATATAAGAGATCACATCCTTTTTACTATTCTTGATTGGCCCTGAGATAGGAGTGGATTCTATTACAACCCATACATCCCATGTGCATGTGCACCAATAGAATTTCCCACAGTTGTTGAGGGGTAATTCAGTGTGTGTACCAACGGTTTTATGGGGTGATTCACAGATGACCTTGTGTCCAGGTGATCATCTCTAGAAATAAGTGGTAGTACATTGAGTCCCAAGACAGATAAATCTGCATGGTAGCCAGCTGTACTACCACTTTGCTTGTTAGATACACAATTTTTTTTCTGGGCATAGACACTGTAGAACAAATTTTACTCCAAGTTTTTATAGAATTAGAGATATCAGTTATCAAACTTTACATATTCATAATCATTTGTGTTCTACTTTCTATGTCAAGAATTTATTTTGTCATTTGTGCTTCAGTGGTGGCCAGTTTATCATCTGCAGTTTCCAGTTCATTGCATAACTCCATGATCTTATTCTCTTTTTTTATACAATTCTTAACTTTTCCAATAATTGGCTTTCAAATCTGTTGTATCTTTTCATTACGGCATTACAGCATTTACAACTGTTTTCTTGGTTAACCACATTTATTTTCTTAGTCAACAAATTTCTAACGAATATCTCTGCATGTTCCAGCCTCCAATGCTTGTACATGTTCCTCCTGATAAGCTTGTACAAGTTTAGCTCACATTTGGCAACTTATACAATTTATCATGACTATCAACTTGATCTAGGCGCGATGACCATACATTTTCAGTGGCTTTATAGCTGGGTTAAACATACTGGTACCTACTAGTATCTTAATGGTAAGGAAACACAAAGCATAGTACAAAGAATTTTACTTCACAAAAATAACTTCAAGATCATATAAACAGTACATATAGATCTTTACATACAGTACACATAGTACTGTACCGTTCTCCAGATAAGATACTATCCAATAACACTAAGTCACTCTCAGATGTAAGTTTCTAGCTTATACCCAGAAATGTTTGACACTTTCCTGTTATTAAGGTAAATCTTTGTGTTGTGATTCTTTCTATTATATTTTCTTACTTCCTAATATCATAATAATTCCTGTGCATGTCTCTGTGTGTGCACATGTGTGTGGCGAAAGAGCATGAGCGAGAGCAAGTGTAATATCAGCTTTTTGTCTCTGAGTGCATGTGTGTGTATGCTTTGAGAGCAAGAGAGAGGTAAAGTGAGAGAGTGAGAAAGAAAGTGGAAGGACCAATATGAATGCAGTTTAGAGAATAGGACTGGAAGGTAATAGTAACAGAAATGAGCAGCGAAGTGTAGGAATGTGCTGCGAGGAGTTGGAATAATGCAGATTGTTAGGGAATGTAGATATTATTGTTAGCGCTAATGCATTCAAATGCAAAGGGTGGTAATAATGATGTAAGAGTGCTGGGATTGTTGTGCTAGGGATAATGGGAATAACGGATTAATGCATACTTTAAAAGTATAGGATAAGAATCTATGTCTGCCAGCTCAGAGTTGGTTCAAACTTCAAGTCCTTTTGTGAAGTGGAAATGGCTGTGTGCCTCTACGCACAGCAAGAAACACCACTAAAAATACATCCACTCTACCCCTTTAGCTCACTTCAATAGCTCTCCTCTGAAGAATGCAATTTTCTTTGTGCACTACTCTGCAAAATTAGGCACACGGGTTCACCTACTTAGTACTTGGCAAGGACCCCCCCCCCCCCCCCCAACTCCTTCTATTGGCCAGTGCTTAACTCTGCTCCTCCTCAACATTGCCATCTTGCTTCACAAACCCATACGCTTTTGTGGAAATTTAGGACCATGACACCAAAGAAGATTAACTGCTGTGCTATGACTGTTTTGCTCCAATGGGGGGGGTAAGGAGATACTTATGGAAGTCATGGAGGAAACAAGCTTACATAAGGTGACACTAGGGGAGTGCTGAATAAGGTAACATGAATCAGTGTTTGCTAAGAGCCCGAGCTCCAAGTTTTTTAGCTACCTAGCAATGCCAATGTCAAAACAGACATTGAAAACAATATCACAGTGTAAACAGTGATCTTAACTATGTGTATGGAGCAGTTAAGCTACAATAAGACAATGTTGTTGTTCTGTTTGTTTTGGTTTATGCATTAGCCATATGTAAAACCTTTCTTTGTCATAGCTACTGTAGACATCTACAAATATATGTAACATATTTATGTTTGGGGTTTTTATCCACATTTAAAAATCTTTTCTCTTACATTTCAAGCTCCCTGCGACCCACAGAATGTTCAAGCTATTGCAAAATGTCAGGACAACATCCTAGAAGTATCATGGAACCCATCAGAAGGTGCTACTTTATACACAGCATATGCCTTGGGAAGCAGCGGCACCTCCTACAACTGCTCTTCAGTAAACACCAGCTGCCAGATAACAGGGCTACAATGTGGCGAGAGTCTATCGGTGTCTCTGATTGCATATGATTATGAATGTCCCAGTACGAGTAGTGAATCAACGGAGATAGTAGCAGGTATGTTACATATCAGTAAAAGATTTAGGGAACGTTGTGGTACCTAAAAAATAGATGTTTAGGAACATTGACCCATAGAATAGTAAAATACTTCCAATCCAAAACAGACTTCAACAACTGAAATAGCTTTAAAGACACATACACATTATATATAGTTTGTAATGGTTGCTTTATAATTAGATAGTAAAATAGCTTTAGCTCTGGTATAGGAAGTTACACGCGCACACACACAGTATTGTGGAATGAGATCAGGGTCGGATTAACCCGAGGTCTAACTGGGCTACAGCCCAGGGGCCTCGGGCATCCAGGGGGCCCTTGAAAGTGCTCAGCAGTATTATTGAATGGTCCAGGGGCCAGGAGGGCCCCCGGCCCGATCAATGCTGCTAAGCCTGTCACTGTAGTCCTTCCCTGGTGCTCATTAATCTGCTTACTGAGTAGATCTTGTGAGAGTGAGACTATGAGTCACTCACAATGCAGATCCATCAGAAACATCAGAAAGTCTTCCTCCCCCGCTGGCAATAGGCTTTTTTTTGCAATTTTTGGGCTATGTAAGGGCCCAGCTGTTTTTCAAAACTTAATGAGATTTTTCGCAACATCCTTTATCAGTTTGTAATCATTTATTTAGATGACATTCTTATATTCTCCCATGATCTGTCCTCTCTTCGTGAACATGTATCTATAGTTCTTACCAGGCTTCAGCAACATCAGTTATTCTGTAAATTGGAAAAATATCTTTTTAAGAAGAATCAACTTCCCTTTCTAGGTTATGTGATATCGGGCTTGTCAGGATAAAGCATAGATCTGATATGCTGAAATAGAATATTGGATGTCAGGACCCAAATAAATCTTTGCATGAATACCTAAAGTAACCTGATGGTCAATTCAGATAAAGGTGTGACCAAATGAGGTCAAGAACATGTAATTGAGTTAGGTAAACCCTTTGTGCAGAGACCAGCTTTACATATGCAGATCACAGACATCCATTGTATTTGATCATGTATTTCCCTAGCTAATTTACTTCCCTTCAATAGGTAGTATAAACACACACTAACCCCTAGGTGTAAATTAGAGAGCTTGCATTTATTTACAAGGGATAATTCATAACTGCAGGGTAAATAGGTTGTATCAAATGAATCCATTGATAAGCTAGTGTAACAGTTAAAGACGCAGCGTCTGATGTAATGGTGTTTGGAGGTTTTTACATCCCAGTGTGAGGAGATAAGCCTGCCACTTTTAGCAGCTTTCAGGACATAGCACTGTTTGCTTGTGACACTTGAATAGACTTGTAGGTACCGCTCAGCATGTGGCCTGGCTCAATGAGGCCAGGGGATAACATAGCCTATATGTAATACTGTATAGACAGAAAGAATTCAGTTTTAAAATATGCCACTTAAAATCAATAAAAGCAGAGATCAACCACCTATTCCTCAATAGCATGATGAAGGGCAGCTCATATGGTAAATTAAGAATTCTGACCCACAGAGAAATGGAGAAAAGGAGTGGAAGCTCTGCGAATGCCCTGTACTTAGGCATGTTTGATATGACAAGATGAACCAAGTCATAAGGGATTTGTTAATGATAAGATTGGATCGATGTAACGCTGTCCAGGACAAATATATCACATTGTAGAATTGGTTAATAAATCAGGCAACAGGTAAATTTGGTTTGAAAAGGTGTCCCAGGACACAACCCCGATTAGCATTAACCCTGCCCCTGTGAATGCCGCACCCATTTGAGGTTGCTTAAAAATCTGTGTTCTGAGGGAACAAATTGTCAGACTTTTGGGGATCAATCTAATTGAAGGACTGTCCGTTATTTCTGCCTGCCCCAGGCATACAGATTATTATATGTAAGTAATGCTCTGTAGGTTATCTCTTTTATTTTAAACTGTTTTGCTTGTTATGTCAAATTTATTATTTGTTTATTCCTTATTTTTCTTTTTATCTGAATGCCCTGTACCTTTTGTATATTAAATCTAAAATTTAATAAGTTGCGTCCTTGATACTCTAAATAATCCATAGCCTTTGTAGAGGAGATTGCTCGTCCAGGTAAACCCTTGGAATGCCAGTGTGTGATTTGTTGATACATTTGATTAACAAGCTGTGTGTGCTTGTATGTACATTTGTGTAACAGTCTGGAGGTGTGAAGAGTTAACCCTGTGTGTGCTGGTGGGAGTCTTGCTAGTTTGTGGAACTAGAAGCCTGTGTGCCAGTGTGGGATAGTATATTGGGGTCCTATTGCCCGTACCCAATAGGTGGTGGCTGTACCTGAAGTGTCTGGGGGTGTGAGAGCGCTGTGTTTGGGGGCGATTCCGTAGGTCTAAGAACCTGTGTGATAGGTGAGAGAGACTGCGGGCTGAAATCGTGTGTGACCCCATACAGCAAACACCCCAACGTCACGGCAGCGGGGAGCGCGTTCGTGACAGGGCTCTGGGCTCCAAATGGATCCAACAAACCTTAAGGACATCTTAGATTGGCCGCAACCAGTCAGACTCAAGGTGGTGCTAATTGTTATCGGAAAATCATCAAGGGATTCTCCTCTCTCACTGCACTTACAGGGAAATCAGCTAATCCCAAGCTTTGGCTTACCGAAGCAGTAGATGCCTGCAATCAACTCAAAAAGGCATTTACCTCTGTGCCCATTCTTCAGCAACGCAACACCTCCCTTCTTTCTAGAAGTGAACACTTCATCTTTTGGGGTGAGCACTGTTCTGTCCCAGAGGTTCTCTTCTGGAAAATTTTGTCCTTTTGTTTTTTTTCTAATGAAAACTTTCTTCAGCCGAGAAGAACTATGGCATCAGGGACAAAGTGCTTCTCGCCATCAAATTAGTACTTGAGAAATGGAAACATTTGTTGAAGGGTTCTCAATTCCTGTGACCATCTATACCGATTATAAAAATCTTTTATATTTACAATTTGTTTCCTGTTTGAATCCTCTAGAAGCTAGGTGGTCTTTGTTCTTCTCCTGCTCTGATCTTATCTTCACCTTCAGACCAGGCTTCAAAAATAAGAAAGCCGATGGCCTCTCTAGGACCTCATTTTAAGGAGAGATTTGTCTTGGATCCCAAATGTATTCTTGTCAATACCATGCCCACGGATCTGAGAATTCCCCACTGGAAAACCTTCATTCCATCCCACCGAAGAGCCAAATTCCTCAGATGGGCCCACACCTCTCGTTTTGCTGAACATGCAGGTATGAAGAAGACTAGGGAATTAGTTTCTCAAACCTACTGGTGGCCTTCCTTACAGTCCAATGTGGAGGAATATATATGTTCTTGTTCTGTCTGTGCCAAAAAAAAAGTTCCAAGTCAAGCTCCCTACGGCTTCTTAAATCCACTTCCCATTTCTGATCATCCTTGGAGTCATCGCTCTATGGATTTTATTATGGATCTACCCTTCTCCAAAGGATGTTCTATTGTTTGCTTAGTTACGGATTGACTATCCCGGGCAGCCCTTCGGCTTCCACTTTGGCCCAACTTTTTATTAGAGAAATCTTTTGATTGCATGGTTGCCCTGACGAGATATTCTCTGACCGTGGTACTCAGCTTGAGTCAAAATATTGGAATTGAATTAAACTTAACTTTTCATCTTCCTATCATCTCCAGACCAATGGCCTAACTGAGAGAACTAACCAAGAACTTGAGAAGTTCCTCAGGTGCTAGATTTTGTAAAACATGACAATTGGGTGGACTTATTACTGTGGGTGGAAGTGGCTCATAATAATCAGTGTCATGAATATACTGTCACCTCTCCTTTCTTCGCTCTCCAAGGGTTTCATCCCAAACTTCCCCATTACCTGACTTATCCTCTTCTGGAGTCACTGCCGTAGACTTTCTTCTTTAAAATATTTCTTCACGCGGGGCCCAAGTCAAGCAGAGGTTGGTCCAAGCCTCTACCCAAGGTAAAAGATTCTTTGACAGAGATAGACGTTCTACCACTCTACTTTCTCCAGGAGACAGAGTGTGGTTGTCTATGCTGAATTTTCATCTACAAGTTCCCTCCAGGAAAATTTGCATCATGTTTTATTGGACCTTTTGAGATTCTGTTATCAACCCTGTGACTTTTAGATTAAAGTTACCTCCTACCTTGAAGATCCCGAATGTCTTCATTGTTCCCTTTTAAAACCACTTGTTATCAGTTTTCTTTCCATAAGAAAATTCCTCCTGACATTTCTGTACAAGACCAACAAGAATATGTTGTTACCGAGATCCTTGACTCCATATTTCGAGAGGTATTCTTCAGTTTCTGGTCGATTGGAAGGGGTATGGACCTGAAGAATGCTCTTGGATTGCTGCCAGAGATATTCATGCTACTGTTCTTCTTAAACATTTTTAAACATTTTCATAAAAGATTTCCTGGTAAACCATTTAGTGAGCCCAATTGTCACTGCTAGGGGAGGGGGTAATATAAGGAATAATCTGTTCCATGCTCTTGCTCCTGTCCCGCTGCCCCTCATGCTACCTGACTTCCGGGTGTGCGGTTCCCGACACTGCGATCATGGCAGGGATTTCAAATCCACTTTAGCTATTTAGTTCAGCTGTGAAACAGAATCTGTCTCAGAGCAACAGTTCCTGTTTAGAATCTGACTGCTGCTCCTTGTTCCCGGCGCCAGATTGTGGACCGACTTTGGACTGCTGACTATGTTCCCTACCTCAGCCTCCCACCTCTACTCCTATTGCGTCAGGGGGCTACGCCAGGGACGTTGACCTTGCGGAGGTTCTTGGTAAAGACCAGGGGGTTCGTTAGACTCTGCACCTTGGAGAAAACCTGTGCAAATTCTAACTGATAAGTTTGCTACCTCTTTGGGCGTAACAGAAGCAACAAATGATATTTTCTAAATAGTATTTATGGTCTATTTACCAAATAATTTGCTAAAATATTAAAACTGCAACAAATTGCAAATTGGACTCTTACAATGCTGGGTGACCATGCTAGTTAAAGTATGTCTGACAACAATAGCCTAGTTTTTTACTATTGCTCTGCAGATTTGAGCAAGTACATTAAAGTATATCTGACACCAATATGCAAATACATATTAAACAAATATCTGAACAGACAATATATAAACATTCTGCATTTCCTGTGTCTTATTATCAAGTAAATTAACCGTTTTACATGTCCCATGAAATTAGTAGGAGCATGATCATTTTGCTCCTGAGAAACTTTCAGTGGCATCCTTATTTTGTGGGGTCTGTCAGCTTTTAGTACATTGGCTCTGAATAATCACAACAGAATCTTTAGCCTACAGATTAGCCCACACCTACAGCTAAATTAAATAATACCTAAGGAATTATAGCACAAGTGGAGTAGTTTTGATGCTAATTTTCTCAAGAATGGTATGTCTTCTTACTTCTTTACGTTCTTACTTATGCTGTACTATTTATGTTAGAGTTTTCAAACGTGTCTCATAGGCCCATTTTAAGTTTGGTTAAACTAGTAAAGCATAGAAGTCAAAAAAGATTATTCTATACTAGATATGCAATAATTGGTCTTATGAACAGAATCAAAATATTTAAAATAACATTATTTTCATATCATTTGTGCCTTTCAGCTCCATGTCCACCTAAAACCATCTCCGCTCTGACTGACTGCAAAACAAATTCCACTTCTATTCAGTGGGACTACGGTGAAGGGGCTATTCTGTATGTTGCCCATGTACAAGCCACCGATGGCTCAGAATATACATGTGAATCATTTGATTTAAGCTGTTCTCTCTCTGAATTACCATGCAGTCAAACATACACCGTCTTTGTAATCTCCTCTAACTACCAGTGCATGAGCCCCTACAGTCCAATAGTGGAGATCAAGTCAGGTAAGGTTTCACAACTCGTTACCAATAAGCCATCTTAATTTAATGTAATTATATGCAAACTAGAACATAGTTAAAAATCTGTTTTTTAAAAGAAGATGTTGAGGGATGGCATTATGTTACTGGAGGCATAATCTCCAGAAAATGTTCTCAGATGTAGAGAGAAACCACTGTGATCAGAGATGGAAGTGGGTGTGTATACGGTGGTATGTCATACCGCCACGTCTCCTACTGTTTTTTATTTTGGTTTTTTTTATTTAAGTTTTATTATTTATTTAAGTTTTGTGATACTATACATCTTTTTGAATTTAGAAATAATATACTAAAACTATATTCTAAAACTATTTTCTCTCTTTTCTCTTGTGTATTCATTTTTATCCAATATTTTGCTAAAGACAAATAATCTAGAAGGATTATTTAAATTAATAATATAATTATATTCTGGTATTAGTGTGAACATTATGGGGGGTATTCAATTGTTAGCCAGAACCGCTAAAATCCCGCTCTCGAAAAATATTACCGTTAATACGGTAATATCTCGCTGGATTTCAGCTCGCAGCTCCCTGAGCTGCGAGCTGAAATCCAGCGAGTAAATTACCGTATTAACGGTATTTACGCGCAATATTACCGTATTAACGGTAATATTTTTCGAGCGCGGGATTTTAGCGGTTCTCGCTAACAATTGAATACCCCCCTATGAGTGCCTCCAATCAGAATCTTTTTGTAGCACCCCTTTTACCTATAGTGGGAAGAAATTTGTTTACTTTTTTTACTAAGTAAGAATCTTCACCTTAATATTTACATAATACTTAATACTCCTGCACAGTGCCTCCACCTATGTCAGGATTCAGTAGTACTTTCGTTGGGTAATGTTGAGTGAATCTGTAGCGCCAGAAGGAGACTAAGGAACCCTCTGCCCACCTGCTTATGACCTCAGACACACAAATGAAATCTACATATACCAAATTGGTCTTTAGAGACCACACCGGCACATTTATTTGCTGGGGAGTGGGCTACTTTTAGTCTGGTTTTGTTATCAAAAATATATTTTACCATAGAAATGGTTAATATAGAGGTAGATATATAACAATGGAAACAATTTAACCCATATGAATATCTAAATACAATTTGTACGTTTTATACCTTCTATCCTCTATCACGCTAAGAGTTACCTCTATCCCACTTATCTATAAATTGACTGAGAGCATATATTCTAATAGAACTCTAATCACATAAACAACTTCCTATGATAATAGACTATTATTACACTCAACCTTGCTTCAAGCAGAGTAACATGAAACATGCAATACAATTTGAAAAGCAGATATAAATGTTCATGTCTTTAGTATCAGGAAGTGGCAAACATGTCTTTCCTTACTTGTACCCAGCTTGGAAATGCACAAATACAAGATTAAACCATGATTATGATTAAACCAATAACACAGTCCTTCTGAGTCACTTATTTGATCAACCACATGGGATTTCCAACAATAATACTGCTAGTTATCTTTTCCTGATATGATAATAAATCTGTCCTGGATATTTTATAAAAAAAAACTAGTAAATCCAACATGGATGCAGAAGCATGTGTAGTAAATGTGGGCTGTTCCCTCCTTTTTACTGTGATGCTGCAACTCACTATCTGCTTCACTTTAACCTGTGTCAGAATTCACACCTGTAACGATTTTTCACTCTTTATCTTTAGTGTCTCAGTCCCAAAGTTCCTATCTCTCTTTCCCTGCACTACACTCTTGATACTAAAGTATAGTCATGCAAAAGGATTTTTACACATAAATCTTCACATCTCCCCACCAGTTCTCTGTCTACCTAATGATAATAAAAGACTCAGTCCTTTTAAATGTAGATTATAGTAATTGGTTGCTACTTATCCCATTGCTCTCCAGCTTCCGCTGGCAGCATGACTCCTCTCAGGTATATAGTCTGACAATCCCATCCACTCCAATTCCCAAATGATCTCATCATCTCCTGCTCGCTCTCTCTGGTGCTTTAGTCACCAGCTCCATTTCTCTACTCCAACAGACCTTTTCTCTCCCTCTGTCCATCTCATGTCTCTCTGAACGGCTCGCACTTGCGCCTCTCTCCGGTTTCATGCTCCGACCAACTTCTTCTTCCCAGCATACAACACTCTCTTTTTCCTGCTCTGCACCATCTCTGTGCTACTCTGGGCACCAACACAAACCTCAAAGTGTGCTGGCAGATGTAGTACAGTGCCATACCTGTGGCACTCAACTGTGCAAGTGCGGCCCGTCCGGGACACCAGTGCTACAATTTGTATAATAAAAGTTGTTCTGTGAGTGCATCCCCTCACACTAATATGTGAGTTTAACAAAGTATGGATACAGGGTTGATCCACTCGTTACTGTGAGGACAATAAATCTTTCTTTGTTACAGGCCTGTGATATTATATAGACAATGTAGTTTTTATTGCTGGTAGAGGTTCTCCACCCAAGAAAACAACAGTATCTGTGTTATATAACATCTTTCTTTAATTCACCCACATGAGAAGCAACTAAAGTGACATGGTTTCTGACAAAATTATAACCAAAATTGAATCATACGTAAAAATTTGCTTAAGAATTAGTTTTCTTCAATTTCATTGTAAAAAGTTACCATGATTTTCATGAATTTCAACTTGTATGTTGTTATAATATGTGTGATATTAACATGGTCTTGATTTGTGTGCCTGCAGTTCCATGTATTCCACAGAACATTGGAGCTGAAATTATCTGTGATCAGAACACAATACTTGTCACATGGACAGAGGACTCTGGAAATATGACATTCAAAGCTACAGCACAGAGTGATTCTAACTATTACAACTGCACTACCCAGAAAAATCAATGTGAAATTAGTAATATTAGCTGTGGACAACTTTATTCTATCTCTGTTGATGCAGATAATGGTCAATGCATAACTTCTAGCAACCAGACTGAATCACAGTATTTAGGTATTGTCCTTTTCTTCTCATTTCAAGATTTCTGATACATAATTAATGATATCTTATCATGTATTCTGTAACATTAAAATTATGTGTCAATCATGTGAAGATAAGAACAAGTTCTGTGTATATAGTTACCATCCACCACTGCACTAGGGGTGTTTTGAGTGGGTGGGGTAGGTTAAAACGGCACTGTCAACCCTGACAATGCTTTAAACGACAGGGGAATAACGATGCCTATAAGCCCTACAGTTCTAAAATCACTACTTACCATATGTGAGACATGCACTTTTTCCGAGGCTTGAAATCACCTTCCAGTGTCCAATCCGAATGGTCTAACCACCTACAGTATGAAATTACGTCATTTAGTATGGACAGACTTAAAATGCCGGTTATAAAGCGGCAATACCCAGACCCCAAGCCTGTATTACATTATACAGGTGTGGGGTCCGGGTATTACAGTGCCGTGGTAATGGGAACCACCGGTTTTGGGTATATATACTCATGTAAAGGAAAGGAGATGGGATTTTAGTAAAGTAGGCTTAACTATCACACTTCTGGTATCACAGATGGAAGTCCAATAGCCAGGTAGTTCTACAGTAAACATGATTTTTTTAAATATACAAATCTAAAGTATCTAACAAGTACAGTCAACAATCCTAAGGCAGAGAAAGGTCCTGTGGAAGTATCAAACTATTGCAATCCTAATCAAAAAAATGAGCAAAGTTCTGTTAAAAAAAAACTAGTTCAGATTCCAATACAATACACAAGCAAAGATTTCAAACAGGAAGTGGCTTTTAAAGCCCCAAACGAGAAATTATATCCAAGTTGGAATCTTCATGACACAGTCCTGGGTCATCTTGGATAAGGGCTATTCTAAGGGAAAGTTCATAACATATGTTAATATCTGGACATCCAGATGGAGATCAGGGTTTGTATATGGTTTGGTCAGATGCATGAGTGGTCAAATTGAACAATTGCTGGTGTTTGGTGTTCAGGCAAAATGTTCAGACCAAAGCTTGCCCATTAATGCAGTCAGCTAATGATCACTATGGCCGATTAACCACTGATCAGGAAACAGTATATACATTTGAGAGTAACAGTTAAAAGTTTAGATAAGTAATCTTGTGATTAGATATCACACTATCCAATATACCAGTCAACCTGACCCGTTTAATTCTGGAGTATGTCTGCTACTATATTTAACATTGACTTTCTGACTGAATTATCGTGGGTTCAGTTCATTCATTCTTGTGAAAGGCTTGCTTTATAACAATTACTTATTTGAGCCCATGTTGAGTCAGACTGATGTCTGTGGTATCCGGATGAGTATGTTTATTATACATCTAACCGGTGAAGAACTTAGTAAGTTAGAGTTTTATAACTATTATTTTATTTTTATTTTTTTAAAAAAAGGAAATTATTTAGCTATACATCATTGCAGTCTAACTCTATTATTGTACACAGAACTGCAGATTAAAATCTTAAACTGGGCCCCGCATCGCCAATCCGATTTACTATCTAACAAACCGCTGTCTCAAATAAATTTTTAAACCAATCAATTTAGTTTAACATTACCATATTTCTCTTTCTGGTTTACTTCTAGTTCCTTGCAAGCCAACAGATGTGTCTACCAAAGATATCTGTGTTAATGGCAGTACAGAGATATCATGGACAGCAAGTGCTGGAGTTGGTGTAAATACATATGTGGCTGCACTGGAAAGTAATGATGCGCTGCAGCTGATGTGCCAGTCTGGCTCAGGATCCTGTATGATTGGGGGCACTAAGTGTGGAAAAGTGTACAAAGCAACAGTCACAGCTGTGAGCAGCAACTGTCAGGCTCTCTCCAATGAATTCCATGTGGTTTCAGGTACAAACAACAACAACAATTTAAAGTAAAATTAAATATCTTATTAAAACAAGTATTTTTATTGTTGAGTTTGCAGTCATGAATGTTTTTACAGCTGCTTAACCCTGAACGGCTAACTCAAAATAACACACATATTAAGACAAACACGGAAATTGTGCTGTCTCCATTCTGGTCTTAACATACTTGAGAAAAGTGTAGACTGACACTAATAATTGAATAAAGATCTCAAGGTAATGTTGTTTACTGTACTCATTGGTGTTACAGACCTTGTACTTTCTTGAGACAGTTTCCAAGCTTTATTATTTGTCATTCCTCTTCACCTTCTACATCTCATAAGGTATAGATCTTCTCAACACTTTGCTGCCGGTCAAATTATATTACATTTAGGGGAAATTAAATTAAATAGTATGTAGATAAAAGCAATGATAAAGTATGCAGTATTATGTATATTTTGAGTCACATGTGTTTAACGTACAGTATATTGATTTTTTTGTCAAATGGATGGAGCAAGAGGGCCCAAACTAGTATGTTGCCTAGGGCCCCACAGCTCTGTACTAAAGCATATACTTATGTCCAAGGATAATGTAAAGATGCTGCTTGACAATGTTTATTGTGAATGCGAAATTTGCATTACCCTATTCATCCACAACAACATGTAATGAAATGTCATGTACACAGGAGAGAATAGTGTCTTCACCTTGTTAGCAATAAATGCAAAAGTTGCATTCTCCATACAAAATGTAGATGAGATGACATAAATCCATCATTAACCACTTTATAGATCTGGTAGGAACCCTCATTCATGCAGTAGTCCAAATGGAAATGACAAATAAGTAATCCGATTAGACAGCTGTAGCTTGACATAATATAGCAGTGATGGTAATGAATGAGGTACTATCAACTGGTGGGGTCAGTACGCAATCCACTAATAAGAAGTGATTAGATAGTGCTGCTGTTATCATCATCATCATCATGTATCTTTATGCCAGGCCTTCGATACCCTCAAAAAGATATGCCTCCTAAGAAGCTTATCTGGGGATGAGCCCATGGGCTAGATTTACTAAAGGGCGGTTTTCGGCGAATCTGGTGGATTTACTAAAGCCCAAACTGCCATTAAAATGGACAGAATTGACATTTTTCAAGACCACCACTCTACAAACCGTCAGCCCAATTTTAACAATCATGAGCATACAAACCACCGGATTTACTAAGCTGGGGTTTGCAAAACCGCCACAAAACCGCCATCCAAATGGCCAAATTCAAAGAGGTGGTCGTGAGTGGCGAGATTGCTCAAACTTCATGCAATCAAAAAGCACAATTTGTCATTTAAATTATTGGGGCAATCATTATCTATTGATTAGGGGAAAAATTAATTGAATATTAACTTATGAGGGGATTTCTTTTTAAGGGGACACTATTATAGCATTATATTATTGGGGAAATGTGAATATATAATAATATTAACTGATTGTTAATGGTGGATATAAATACATATGTTGCATAATTTGACTTTACATAGTGCCCAAATAATCTAATAATTAAATAATTTTGTCCCCTTAATATAAGGAAAAACAAAAATGTCTGCCATAAGTTAATATTAAATTAATTTTGCCCCTAATCAATAAATGATAATTTCTTAAATCTCCCGCAGCCTGCCCTCTTTGTTGGTGGAGTGGGTGGGGGCCATCCTGGACCTGTCCACTGCTGTGATAGGTCGATATTGGTACCGTTTGACAGGGGGGGAGCCTAACTGCAAGATTGGTGTGGGCTTGCACCCATGACGGAGCCCCCTCCCGGACATCATGCTAACAAGATTTACAAGTATGCAGTTAATCAGCCCCTTAGGGGTATGTTTATTATGATAGCAAAAAAGGAACATGAGCCTTTGAGGAGAGAGAACCCTTTCCTAAAGGGGATGATTAACTAACAATTTATAGACGTGCAGCACAGAGTATCAGGAAATGATATTCTAATGAGAACAACTGTGAACATCAGCATAGTGACTGGAAATATCTGTTCTGCTTCTGTTTTTCCAGAATAGCATACTGCTTGTTCGTTCTGCTTCGTCTTCGTTCCAATTAGCTTCAGTCTGCAATGTTAGTGACCAATAAAAAATGATCACACTCCCTGGCAAAGGAAGCATGAAAACACCATATCAGCTAGACATTAACATGATATTTACATATCTATGCACCACCTTCAATGGGAAATTTGTATAGTGGCTATGAAATATTAGCCTCAAATATAACAATTTCTTGACATTACCGTTAACATTTTGTTGTGATTCACCCTATAATTTTTCAGTGAATGTTGTTTTTCCTTTGGTTCCAGTGCCCTGTTCTCCAATTAACTTGGAATCCCATGTTGGTGTTGGACTTGTGGTTGTGTCCTGGACCTCAATGACTGGAGCTCTAAATTACACCACTGATATAACAGGAGTCAATGGAGAGAGACATGAATGTTATACCTCAAATACAAGCTGCTCTATAACAGAACTCATGTGCGCCCACCAGTACAATATGGCAGTGACCGCCAACGGCAGATACTGTCACAGTGATGTCAGTGGCACACAAACTTTTCAAACAGGTGATGAAAACCCTGATCTGCTAACGCACAATAATTTCTGATTTATGTTTAAATATTTTAAATCCCTCTGAGCAGAGGCAGAACTAGTGAGCTGTGGGTCCCGGTGCAGGAAGGCGGGGAGGAGGGAACCAGGGCCCCCGACCTTCTGCATCTGCCATGCAGCAGGCCCCATTATCTTCATGGGCCCCGGTGCACTGCACCTGCCGCACCAATGGTAGTTCCGCCACTGCCTCTGAGGTGGCACAAGGCTTATGAAAGCTAATTGCCGATATTAGAAAATAATACTTATGTGTGCTAGCCTAAGTTCACAATAGCTGTAGCCAGGGGTGGATTGGTATTTAAAGTAACCCTGGAAAATATTCTAATAGTGCCCTCATGTGGTAGGAGGGGTCAAATCAAGAGGAGATAAGCTACTGGTGTGTGTTCCGCCGAGCAGCCAGATATCAGAGTGACTAGCGTGCAAACGGTGTAGATATTGCTTACATAGTGTTAGGCTACCCTCCAACCACTTCCTCTTCAAACACATTGGCACCACTAGACACTCTCACTTACACATCAGATTACATGTTCCGTCTTTAATTAAAAGACTTTCTCAAAAAGAAATCTCCAGGGACTCGCAACACTAAGATACAGAAGGTTTTTCTGGAGACAGTAAGCTCCTAACCATCAGTACTATGGTAGAGCCCCTGTTTGGTAACAGTATAGAACCTTTTACATTTCAGGTAGCCGCAAGTCTGCAACTTATATTAATATTGCATCTGATTATTGGTCTTAAATTTTCCATTTTGTTATGTATATTTTATTTATGATATGTAATTATTAATAAAACTGTTTATTTTTATATAACCCAGGTCACTAAAATTAAATTCTGCCACAGCCTATATAATTAGGCTCTAATATCTTTAGCACAGAATCTTGTCTGTGTTTTTTTAGTATATTTTTAGTGGTTAATATATAGCTACGGTCCATTGTATGTGTATCTGATATTAATCCAGGCATTTTTTCAATATAATTAGCAGCCCAGCACCAGTCTATCAGTTTGTTGGAAGATCATTTTGCAACTTTTTTCCACAGCTCCATGTGCTCCACAAAATGTGACTGCAGAGGTAGATTGTGTGACTAACATTGCAGCCGTTTCATGGGACAAGAGCTTGGGAGCAGAGAATTATACCTGTGTAGCAGTTGGTACAGATGGGGAGCATCATGTTTGTCATGCTACTACAACATCCTGTGACATTGGAGGGTTACTGTGTGGGCAGCTGTATCTAATAACTGTCTCAGCAGCAAGTAATATCAGCAACAGTGAAACAAGTCTGCCAGTAGAACTACACACTGGTGAGTGGTCCTCTAAAGTATAATTAGGTTTGCATTAGGCTTTCAAAACACCAATAAATCCACAAGAGGTCTTCAAATCCAATTGCCATCCTGGAGCCTCCAAATATTCTAATAATACAGTATCCTATTAATTTATTGTTATTAGCTTGCTCTTCACAAGTTTACATAAATATTTGTTGCCATATTATATTTTTAAAAATGTTAATTTAACACCCCTTGAGGTCAAGAAATATAGAGTGATGCCCATAGTGACATGCAGGTAAGTGTAACAGATTTTGGAATTGTTGAGAATGTTCATGAGGACCGAGTATTTAACAAGTGTGACTCAGGATTTTGAGCTAAGCTTTCAGTTTGAGCTTCTAGTTGAAAATTGTAAGTTCAAGTTTTTTATACTTTCAAATGCAACTCATTTTTGTAATGCTGAGTGAACTCAACTCCTAAGATGACAATTACAGGGATTTGAGAATGTGAGCTTGAGAGTACCACAATGGCAGAATGCTTTTAACCTTCCCTGCCTGTGAGTAGTGTGAGTAAGGGTGTTCGGTCTGAGAGAAGTTCAAGACTGCACTTGCTAATGTAACACCCCCTTTCCTAGGATTAAGGTGTGTATGGGTATGGGTGTGTGTGGGTGTGTTTCGGTTCCTGGCCCACTAGTTTATTTTTACTCTCGGTGCATAGTGCCTCCACCTTGGTCTTCAGACAGCAAGCTCTTCGCGGGGTAATACCCTTGTTCAGTGACACCAGAGGGAGACCAAGGAACCCTCCGCCCCCTTACTCTCAACCCCAGGCTCGAATACAGAAAACACACACCACTCTGTAGCTAGCTTTAGAAACCACCGGGATGTTTATTTTAAGAGTGGTTTCCCAGGCTAGTTTCTTTTTTAGTAAGTTTACATAACAAGTGCACATTTAAACAGTATATCAGCTCACAGGTAAACTAAACAACATATTAACCTTTAGCTTATCATATAATAACACACAGTTCTTAATATCCTAAAGACTAGCTTTAGAGGTACCTCTGCATCTTAACATTATTCTAGCAAACATTTCACACTAAACAGGGACATGTAAGAACACGGCAGTCGAAACCAATATAACATTCACATATAAATATGACTGTCCAATTTATAACAATATGCAACACACATGATAAAGTGCATTTTGTATTCATATCTACAGGCTCAGTTCATTAATTTGCAGTAATACAATATGAGTTCTCAGTAGAAATAAAATAACTGCAATACTCCTATGGTAGAGATCCCTCCAACAAGCAATAATAAAATAGAAATAAACACAGATTTCTCCGATGCTTGTCACATGTAGCAGAACTCCAGCCTCTCTTGAGTGGTTTTCATAGAAATACCGAACTCATATAACTAATTTCCTATATGACTCAGTCCAGAAGCTTGGCTAACTATCCCTAAACTTACCCTTTAAAATGTAACTCAGCCCTGAAATAAGGGTATATATCATTAATCTTCGGGACTTCCCATCTGGTCCCTGACTAACTAAACTAATATTTAAATTTTGCTCAGTCTGTCAAGTAAAACAGGAAGTATAATAAAACTAAAGGGTACTTATCAATATATTGCTTCAGGTCCAGTTTCAGGCAATCTATTCAGGAATGGGGTACAGTTATTTAAAGAGGTGTGAAAGATGTCTTATCTCTTGCTTGTCAACTTTAATAATGTAGTTTGTCTTGCTTCTGGCAATCTGATTTCTTTTTCCCATTCTTTTGGTTAAATTTCAAGGTGTTTGTCTCCTCTTGTCTCTCTCTTCTCCGTTCCAATTTCTTACTTCTGCCTCCTGACCGCTCTCTTGCTTGTCACTTTCTTCCTCTCCTTTTCACTTCCAGCCTCATTTTTCTCTGGCCCCCTTTTTCCAGGCCAACCGCTATACTTCAACTGCCAGTTTCCAGTCATTCCTCTCACCTGTCACTTTTCCCTCGCTCCCTTGTTCTCAGTGACATCACTGTGAGCAGAGCTTTATCAATCCCTGACATTAGTGCACATGTGCGGGCAATCATGTCTGCCGACACTACACTAATATCCAGAGTATCGCTTGGGATAGAAAGAGGTGAACTGGTACCAAATGTGAGTAATGAAGATGGTGTAACTACAAATGTGCAGGGCAAAGAATGAAAATTGGTTTGTAGATCCTACTGCACAAGTGTAAGCTCTTGTGAAAAGTAACTATAGGGTCTAAAGTAACTTAATGAACTGTGTTGGAGTGTAAAGATAGAAGATGATATATTTTAATTATAACACTGGTAACTGTACAATGCTACACAGCAAGCATTGCACAAACTTTGTGGTTAATAAACCTGCATGTTCAAGAGCACCTGTTTGCTACATCAGCTACAGGAACCTGAGGTAAGAGAAACTGAGATAGACCCTGAGTGACAAATCTAACGGTACTTCAAAGATAGATGTTGATTAACAAAATACATGTACACCACCCACCAGCCAAGTATGGGGATACATTAACATATATGATAAATAGGATAAATAAAATGGCATCAGGTACCAGCAATAAAAAGATAATAACATGTTTTTTTTCACAGCCCCTTGTGTCCCAGTGCAAGAACCACCTCAACTCAACTGTTACAACAACTCAGCTTCATTGTCCTGGAGTAGAACCTCAGGTGCAATCAGTTATATGTCCAATGTCAGCAGCCCAGGAGAAGAGACACTTTCCTGTCATACAGAAGACACAGGCTGCACTATCAATAAGCTTACGTGTGGGCAGGTATACAGTGTGACAGTTACAGCCATCAACAAACAATGCACAGGTCCATCAACTGCCCCAGCTACAATTATAACTGGTAAAACTTAATAAAGTTCTGTTTTTATGTGGTTGACTTGTGATATCGATACTACACTGAATGTTTTCTGTCTATTTATCTTTACAGTTCCCTGCCAACCTCAGAACGTTCTTGCAACCATGAATTGTCTAAATTCCTCAACAAGTCTGAGTTGGAATGAAGCACCTGGAGCTCTGAGATATGAATCCAGTTTAACGTCACCTGGCAAAGAGCATTTTGTTTGTAACAGTACTGAGCCATACTGTGAAGTCACTGGTTTGGAGTGTGGACAGAGCTACAATGTGACAGTAATAGCATTCAATAATCAGTGTCAGAGCGCACCCAGCTCTCCAGCTGAACTCTACACAGGTGATCAGATCTAAATGTTACATTTATTTCAATTGTCTCACATGCACAAAATTTATTAATTAGGCTTTTGAATACAGTCTGTTGACATTTCTTTCATTGCACGATCCTGTAACCCAGATGTGATTAGAAGAGAATCTTAGTCTGTACATGATTGCTATTTCTCAGAAATAAATAGTTAAAAAAAAAAAAAGAGAATCTTAGGTAAGCTATAGCATATAAGATGTTTTCACAATAAGAACTATGGCCTAATCTATGAGGAATTTGTATGTTCTCCCCGTGTTTGCGTGGGTTTCCTCCAGGTGCTCCGGTTTCCTCCCACACTCCAAAAACATACTGGTAGGTTAAATGGCTGCTAACAAATTGGCTGCTAACAAATTGACCCTAGTCTGTGTGTCTGTCTGTGTGGGATTTTAGATTATAAGCCCCAATGGGGCAGGGACTGATGTGAGTGAGTTCTCTGTACAGCGCTGCAGAATTAAGTGGCGCTATATAAAATATATTGTGATGATGATGATGAACTACAAAATCTGTTTAGCTTTAAATTGAGGAATCTCATTGGAAATTACGAATGGCTCTCCCTCTCTATCTCTCTCTCAGTTAATTTTCTACTATCTTTGCACATTTGTACACTGCAATTTTCTCAATTTTAAGTAAAATATTGCACTGGTCCCATCAGGTTGGATATGGATTCTTAGTGAATATCAATCCTGAATTCATTACACAAGTTCATTCTCGGTCTAAGTTGTCACTGGGCCACTCAAGGACATGTAATTTTTTTTGTATTAAAGCCACTCCAGTGTGGCCTTCACTGTATTCTGTGGGATATAAATCGGGTGGGGTACAAATTAGGGATGACTAAAATTCCAAAAGCAGGTATGTAGACAGGAAAATGGAGATGGATATTACAGCAACATGTAATAAATGTACACTTACAGAAAAAGTGACAGGAAACCTTTCCGACATCCGTGATGCAAATTGCGACAACAGGGATGTAGACAGGAAAATTCTGCAGTGAATTTGCTGCTCTTAAGGGTGCGATGTGATGACCCGGCGGCAGGGTAAGGTACAACTGTTACTACAAAAGGTAAAATAAAAAGTGTAGGGGTGTTTTTTATTAACACTATTAACTTTGGCAGTTCTAAAAGTCCCCATGGCTTTTAATTTTACCTTATGTTGTAACTAGAGATGGGCGGGCTTGGTTCCCTGAGATCCGAATCCTACTGAATTTAGCCTATCCGAGTACCGAGCCGAGCACGCTCGGTACTCTCCCGCCCGTTCGGATTCGAAATCGAGGCAAAACGTCATCGTGACGTATTCGTTTTTCTGAACTCGCTTCTCGCGAGATTTGAAAAGCATAAATACCGGCCTCTACAGCAATCCATCGCCATTTGACAGAGGGAGAAAGCAGGGTTAGGTCACACTGGCTATATCAGCGCAGGGACAGTGATTGATTGTATTCAATACCATTGTAATCTTAATACCAGTTGTTACAGTTACAGTAAGAGGAGAAGAGAGGAGGGTTTTTGTTCAGTTTCTGGCACTCCAAGTGCTGTTGGGGTGTCTCCCATTCTTTTGCAGATATTTATCTGGCTGTCAAAAAAGTCCTATTTTGCAGCAGTGTCAAAAATATATATTTAGCCCTCCCATTTGTTTTTGGGGTTTCCCCCATTCTTTTGCAGAAATGTATCTGGCTGTCCAAAAAGTCCTATTTTTCAGCAGTGTCAAAAAAATATATTTAGCACTCCCAATTGCTGTTGGGGTGTCCCCCATTCTTTTGCAGAAATGTTTCTGCCTGTCAAAAAAGTCCTATTTAGCAGCATTGTCAAAAACAATTTGTAGCACTACAAGTGCTTTGGGCTCAGAATGGATTCAAAGCAGTCCACATATGAGCAAAATGAGCAACCAGGTTCTGTCACCTGTCCTGATGGTAGTGTTCCCAGTACGTCATCTGGGAAAGGCGATGTCAAACTACACCGTATTTTGAAATCAGGCAAAAAAAGACACAACAAAAATGTTTTTACCGTGTTGAAGCGAAAAAGAAGTGTAACTGAGGAAAAGTTAAGTGCCTATAAAAAAAAAATTGCCAACATGCCATTCTACACATGCAGTGGCAAAGAGAAAATGAGGCCTTCGCCTTTCTCTATTAGTGGCAGATCCAAAAATGTTACCGAGCCTACAAGTGGTGCACAACTACTGTTACACGTCAAAGCCGAGCTGCAAGATAACAGTAAGGCATTAGAGGATAATGTTTGCTCTGAATCAGAATTTACACCAATCCCTGTGGAGAGTCCATCAAACAGTGGGATGTCTAATCGTGAGCATTCTGTTAGTGTACCCATAAAGAGGGGCCCTTTCAGCAGTTCTGCTGATGTGTGCCTGAACTGCCCGAGTGTAGCCGGTGATACACAAATTGAGGATGCCACTTTGGAAATAGAAGAGGATGAGGAGGAGATTTGTGTAGGCGACGAGGGCGCTAATGAGTATGTTGATGAGAATGATGTTGTTTGTGTAAGTCCTGCACCACTGGCAGCAGTTCTGGCACGTGACAAGAAAAAGGCCATTGTCATGCCTGGCTATAAAACAAAAAATTCCACCTCTTATGTGTGGAATTATTTCTACTCCAATCCAGACAACAATTGTATAGCCATTTATAGTGTATGTCAAGCCACAGTCAGTCGAGGGAGGGACCTTAACCATCTTGGAACCTCGTCTATGTTACGCCATTTGACGAGAGTTCATGGCAAAGTGTTAGGAAAAGCTGAAAGTTCTTCCAAAAAAAAATACCAGCACTCCATCATCAGCTAGGACCCTCCGGTCACCGACATCCCGACGGCTACAAAATACAACCCACCACACCATCCTCATCAATATCCTCAGTAGCGCTCGGAGTTATCCCTGCATCCCACTTATTAAGGCTGGATGACTCCTGCACTATTATTGATTCCTCTGATGAAAGCGTTAGTCCCACTGCTGCTGCTGCTGTTGCTGATGCTGGGGTGAATCGTCAGCCCAGAGGAAGGCCAAGAAAAAGACCAGTCCTACATTTCAACAATTAACTGTGAAACAATCATTTGCTAGGGGAAGCAAATATGACAGCAGTCACCCAGTCGCCAAGCGAATCACAGACGCCATGGCTGCCATGTTAGTGTTAGATCTGCATCCAATATCCACAATAAATGCAGCTGGTTTTTCACAGTTAATTGAGGTTTTGTGTCCGCGCTACAGAATTCCATCGCGACACCATTTTTCCCGTAAAGCTATTCCACAACTATACCAAAAAGTGTGTACAAATATAGAGATTGCGCTAAAAAATGCCATTCTGCCCACTGTACACTTAACCACAAATATGTGGACAAGTGGAAGTGGGCAAACCAAAGACTATATGACTGTCACAACCCACTGGGTTGGTCAATCACCTTCACCAGCAGGAACAGCAGCAGCATGTACACCACTACGTAACATTTGTCACAGGTAGGCCACTCTTTGTATCACCGGCTACACTAACAGGCATACAGCTGACAATTTGTTACGCAAACTAAGAGATGTGATTGATACATGGCTTATACCACTTGGACTCTCCCCAGGATATGTCATTTCTGATAACGCCAACAATATAGTGCGAGCATTACAGCTGGGTGATTTCCAGCACATTCCCTGTTTTGCTCACACCATCAACTTGGTGGTGCAGAGCTTCCTACGAAATAACCGCGAGGTGCAGGAGATGCTTTCGGTGGCCCGTAAAATTTCAAGCCATTTCAGGCATTCTGCCACAGCATGTAGGAGATTGCAGCAGCTCCAAGAGCAGTTTAACTTGCCCTGCCACCAACTTAAGCAAGAGGTGGTAACTAGGTGGAATTCCACCCTGCTTCAGAGGATGGAGGAACAGCGCAAAGCCATCCAAGCGTATTGCACAAGCCATGACATTGGGAAAGGAGGGGGGATGTATTTCACTCTTGCACAGTGGGGAATCCTTTCAGTGCTGTGCAAGGTGCTGAAACCATTTGAAGTTGTGACGTGTGAAGTGAGTGCAGACTCTGCTAGTTTGAGCCAAGTCATTCCTTTAATTAGACTATTGGAAAAGCAGCTTGAGAAACTGAAGGAGGAGATGAAAGCAAGCAATTCAGCAAAGTATGTGTGTGTGTGTGTGTGTGTTAGAGGATTTAAACTGGAAGCTCCACTGAAGCACGGACTGATGTGAATGATTTAACATTCTCTGTAAAGCACTGTGTTATATGTTGGCACTATATAAATCAAAGTGATTAATACTTAGGTAATCAATTATTGTTTAATTTATAATTATTTAAGGAAAAACTGTAGAGATTTTTTTTATTTGACATTACAGAGCATTTTCTGTTGATCAATGCCAGAATACACCCATTTTGATTCCATGACTATGAAATAATAATAATAATAATAATAATAATAATAATAATAATTAAAGGACTTCCAATGAGTTGGTTTTAACAACAAGCTTTTGCTTTTACAGTGCCTTGTGTGCCTACTGAACTGCAAACTGAGACTGATTGTGAATCTAACTTGGCAACTTTGTCTTGGGGCTCAGCCCCTGGAGCTGTAAGTTACACTGCAATGGTCACTGGTCCTCAAGAGGAGCCGCATTACTGTAATACGACCAATTCATCATGCAGCTTTGCACAACTCTCTTGTGGTCTTGTGTACAATACCACAGTTGTTGCCGTGGGAAAGATGTGTAGCAGTGACATCAGCCCAGCCATTGCATTTCACACAGGTATGTGGGGTGTGTTTGGAGGCATTTATTTAAATTTTAACTAGAGAGTAAATGGATTAATTTTCATATATAGTTCATGGATGACAGATGAAGTTTCTTTACTTCACATTCTATCATACTACACGCCAATTCTCACTTTCACCTCTAAACTGGTATAGATTAGTGCAAGATATAAGTAACAGATTACAAATATTTTGTAATTTATCTGCCAATATGTTAACTAGGCTCAGCTTTATTCTGATATATGAGAATTTCGACCAGTTACCTACTAGTGTTAAGAAAACAGCTGTGACATCTGGGGGTAAATGTATTATGCTCCGATTTTTTCAAGTCGCCGGAAATCGGCGACTTTGCAGCTAAAATTTAAAGCGGCGATGGCTTGTAAAGGCAAGCTTGCCTTTACAAGCCATAGCCGCTTTAAATTTTAGCTGCAAAGTCGCCGATTTCCAGCGACTTAAAAAAACTGGACTTTCATACATTTACCCCCAGATGTCAAATGCCGTGCCACTGCTGTTCCCAACCGGCAATGAAAGTGCGCATGGAGTCGTTGGAACCAATGGATTCCTTCCCCGATACCAGTTTGCATGGTTTCAGTGGCTTTATAAAACACCAGTATAATCATGATTTCTAATACCAGTGAGTAAGCGTTCTAGAAGTTCTTCCATTTTGGTGATTTACATTTTCTGTCATTACGTATATATTTTTCCATTGTTGACTTGTTCATTAGGGGCCCTTTTAATATCATCCTCTAAGGAATTATTTAGCCACTAAGTTATTACTGATAAACAAACTGTTTTCCACGACTAAATTGATAGTGAATCTGCTCAACTGGCTAACAAGGTACTTACTATCTATCTTATACCCACCATATCATATTGATCAAAAGTTTGAACTAAGCTCTCTCTCTATATATATATATATATATATATATAAAAGCACAAAATCAATTTGCGAGAGATAGGCAAACCTAATTGTTTTTTTATTCAAGTAATCTGTGTAGTTCGTTTTCTAGAGCTAAATTGGGGGGGGGGGGGGGGGCATTTTAAACACAGTTTTCATTTGTTACTGTTGGGTACCTGATGCAAACATGCAATTAAATGATACATGGAACAAAACCTGTTTAAGATGGATTTCATTTAAGCATTAACCCATTAATATTTTTCAGTTCCATGTGTTGCAAGTGACTTACAGTGGCAGTTCCAGTGTGGTGCAGACCACACAGCATTATCCTGGGGGGCAGCCAGTGGTGGAATAAAATATACAGCTACTATTAGTTCACAGGATGGAGACAAGACTAACTGCAGCACAACAGATACACATTGCATAGTAAATGCTTTACAGTGTGGACAGGTCTATACTGTGACTGTGGACTCATTTGGTACAGCCTGCAGCAGCAGAGTCATCTCTCCAGAAAAGTTTCACACAGGTAAAACTGAATCGTGCTTTAGAATTTTTATATAGATACAATTTCATATCTAAAAACATTAATACAAAGTATATGTGAGAGCCAACTGAGAACATAGTTATTGTACATTTAAAAACCATCTCATATGAATAAATCATAGTTAATCTTGTATAGTATATCCATACATTTAATACTGTATGCTATAATCCACAGTTTTGAAATATCATAAGCGTATACATCTGTATGCTAGCCTGAGGAGGTACCTTTGCAGACAGTTGCTCAATATGTTGAAGAGAAGGGTGAAATGGAGAGTGCCTTTCCTTGATGTCATTACAGATCTATTTACTTATTGCAGTCATATCATTCCATTTTCCTACATATGATGAGATAGATTTAAAATGCATTCGAGATTCATCCCATTTGCATATACAATGGATCTTTCTTACGCTGTGTATGAACGCGTTGGTTTTGCACTGGTGCTCATAGCCCAGTGCAATGTGCACACCCACTCTCCCCTTTCGGAAGATGCCTCCACAAACAAAACGTGCACCTAGGCTTGCTGGGAGGCTTAAAATTTCAAGACACGCACTGTGCAAAACGGATGGGGCAAAATGTGCTCCGTTAAAATAGAGTGTCTGGTATAAAAATCATATTATAGAATACCTTGCAAGTCAAAGTATTTGGAGAAAATTTGTTTTTGAAATTAATGGTTAAAAGTAGTATTGCAGCTGGCTGATGAGTAATTTGTTTATAAAATGGTCTCTATATAGGGCTCCTATGTTGAACAAAACTCAAAACCAGAATTCTCAGATCTGTGTGAAGGCCATCATGAAAGATAACTGCATGCCAATGGTGCCACATACTATACCCACCACCTCCTGAGTGACCAGCTGATCAGCCATGGATCGGTCTGACTGTCCCACACTTACTGATTTGCGATGTCCATTCTGGTGGCTGGCATGCAAAAAAACTGAAAAAGTTGTATTTCAAATAGCAGAGAATGACAAAAATAGACTAGCATAAATTATCTCCCAGATTTGTTTCTGTTTTGTGTATCTGGTAACTACAAATTACAAAACGTTGACCCATATTTGGTTCTAAGAATAATATGCTGTGTCAAATTTGGTGTCAACAATAATTGAAGAGCCATATCTGGTGTCATCTGGAAAAAAGTGTCCAATATTTTGTGCAACCAATAATATTCTAAGCAGTATGTAGTGTCAACTGGAACACATTGAGAAATTTCTGGTACCAAATAAATAAAATACAACACAGGAATGGTTGTGGTGGGCCAATGGGTGGTCTATTGAGATAAGCCATAAGTTTTCTTGGTTTGGTCTGACAGGGCAGTAAACGTATTATGAAGGCATCCCTGATATAAGCTATGTTTGCATTATAATGCCACATATAGGAATAGGATTTGGTTTCATCTGATTGGGTTAATCCAGGTGCAATATGAGTCTGAATAAAAATTCCTAGCCAAATAAATCATGACTAACCTTGATAAACCAAGACACATTGGAGATCCACATCTGAATAGTCAGTGAATTGTGTAACGTTAAAAATCCTTTATATTATGTACTGTTTTTTTGTAAATAGGGTTTACTTTTAAATGTCATCATTAATATAACCATGAACTATTTTCTCACTTCCCAGAGCCCTGTGTCCCACTGGATGTCACAACAGATGTTAACTGCAAGGTAAACAGTGCTGTTGTATCCTGGAGCAGTACACCTGGAGCTGTTAATTACACTGCACTACTGTCCACATCAGATGGAGAGGAGCACACCTGTCACACCACATCTACCTCCTGTAACATCACAGGTCTGAGTTGCAGTGTCACATACAATGTCAGTGTCAGAGCGTTCAATGAATGGTGTCAAAGTGAAAGCAGTTCTGCTATACAACTGATTACAGGTACTTTCTGACATTGATACAGCTTAAATTCTTCATTGGTTGAGGTTATAAAAAGCATTGTCAGTACATTTCAAGTATTAAAGAGGACAGAAAAGGAGGGATTTAGTGAGATGCACTGTTCACATCCATGTAATAGGATAGGGTTTGTATGAAAGTCTCCAATGTTAAAATATAACTTTTATTAATTACTTATAAAATCACAGCGAAATATGAATTCAAAATAATACAATAAAATACAAATGATTAAAAATGATTAAGTTGATTCTCCCTTCAATAGTCTCAATAATTTGTAATTTCTACGGGTGAAAAAATATAATCCCGTAAGAGTATATCAAATAGCTGAATCCTAAATTCAAAATCAATTATCTAAATTCCGAAACCTCGTATTCCATAAGGAAGAGGTTGTTCCTGTTCATATAGTGGAAAACATCATATAATTCCTTAGGAGTCTGGAATGGAGCTTTATTAAAAGAACAATGCCGTATTCGGGATTCCTCCTATAGGGAGCTCATAATAGAGCATAGAGATTAGACCTTTTGTTGAGGATTGGCGTAAGCAGAGGGATTCAAAGGTAGAGAGATGGCGGGATGAGACGCAGTTTTTGACAACACCATGAAAATGACGTAATTGTGGAAACTGGTAAAAGTGCTTTGAGGAAATATGAAAACATGTTTGGATGTCAGAATTGAGGGAAAGTTACAGAGGTGGTTAGTTGATTGAGATAACTGACTCCCATCGAGTGCCACGGCTGAAATGAGCTAGGATGAATTCCTGGGAGAAAATCCAGGAAATTAAATAACGGTATTACCGGGGAGGGATGAGGCGACAGGCCAAATTTTTGAGATGATGAGTCCCAAATGGATAAAGAATGTGTTATAACTGGATGGAATAAAAAGCGTTTGGGGCGACAAGACCCTGGAAACCATAGGAGAGAGGATAATGAGAGCATTCCCAGACCTTCAGACTCAATATTAGACCAAACTCTAGATTCTATCAGAAGAGATGGTATCTATAGAAGTCAGGAATCCCCAGGTATATTGGAGATAATGGCGCTGGGGAAAATAGTCAATCATCCAGATACACATAAAAAAGGTAAAAGAGATTGGTTGAATCCCACATATAAATTTTAATACATAACACAATAAAAATATAAATATAAATGCAAAAACAGTGCTAATGATAAAATGCAGAATTTATATTAATTGCAAAACTCAATATCAATAATCCATCCACTGGACATGACTCTCTGTGAGTATCATATATTAGATATCCAAGTCAATCAAGTGAGCCCATAAGATCTCATTTAGGACTTTCCAGAGATAATTAAAGGATCACGAGAAACCTCAAAAATGTTGAATATATGAAAAAACATTTTCCCACATATAATAGGGGTTAAACTCCGATGAGAGATAAATTAGTATTCAAATAAAGCTCACCCAAGGAGCACAGTACATATCCACAAGTATTTCTCTGCAGGTGGAGTATGGAGACTTCTTACCAGTAGAAACAATACTATAGAAACCCTCCGGAGGGATTATGGCCAGAGTCCACAGTGATGTCAGTTATCTCGGACTTCACCGCTATATTAAAATCCGGTTACTCACTGTTATTAGCCGTGCGATCTCCTAGTTAATCATGCATTCCAATAGGTGCACCTTCCTTTTCCTGCCGTCCAGAAACTAGATGGGGAAAATAATAGTTCCTGCTACAAAAAGGTTCCTAGCCTCACTGAAAGAAGACGAAGTCACTGCTGTCGGGAGAAATAGCCGACTCTGACGCATTTCGTTCCATCAACAGGACTTTCTCAAAGCTCCTGGGAATCCCCAGGCCCCCTCCAGGATCTCTGAAGAATCTTTAGTGGAACTCAGGGCGTCTACCCGACCAAACAAATCTAGTAACATAGAATTGGAGGAATTTAAAGACATAGGGTGGCATACGAATAGGAAGAGTCTGAAAGAAATAAAGCAATCTGGGGAGGATATTCGTTTTGACCACATTAATGCGGTCAATCCAAGAGATGTAAAGTTGAGACCAAGCTATGAGGTCTGACTTTATTTGGTCAAGGAGGCGGGGGAAATTAGCTTGGAAAAGGTGCCGGTAATGTTTAATGATAAAAAACCCAAACATTTAATTTTATGGAGACCCCATTGGAATGGAAAGAAGCGCTCTAGTAATATCTTGTGTGCGTCAGGAACATTAAAGTCCAATACCTCTGTTTTGTCCTGGTTGACCTTACAGCCCATAAAATAGCCATATAGGTCTAACTCAGCCAAGATAGGAGGCACCGAAGTATTGGGATGAGTAATGGACAACAAGACATCGTCTGCATAAAACGCAATCTTATGAGTAGAGGGGACCACCTGTATACCTGATATATCACGGTTGTCTACGATCCTAGCGGCCAGTGGCTCAATAACAAGAGCAAAGTAAGTGGGGAGTGGGGAAAGGGGGCAGCCTTGGCGTGTGCCATTCATGATGGGGAAAGGCGTCGATGTCAAACTATTAGCAGAAACAGTGGCTGACGGGGAACAATAGAGGGCTAATATACCTGCCAGAAATCTGTCTGTGAACCCCATCGCTCAAAGCACCCCCTCCATAAACGACCAGGAGATGCGGTCGAAAGCCTTTTCAGTGTCGAGCGCCATGAGGAGGGAAGGAAGATTATCATTGTGTATCGTATGAATTAAGTCAATAATCTTTCTAGTATTATCAGGGGCTTGGCGCCCTGGGATAAAACCCACCTGATCAGAATGGATGAGGGCAGAGAGGAGTGGGTTCAACCTAGAGGCCAAAATGTTTGCAAATATTTTCAGGTCAACATTAAGTAACGAAATAGGCCTATAACTGGCACAAAGAGAACGGTCTTTCCCTGGTTCGGGAATAACGATTATGTTGGCCCTAGTGGTGGCGGAGTCAAAGGAAGCCCCCTCAAGCACTTCGTTGAAGAATCTTGTTAGATGAGGACTGAGGACCTCAGCAAACTTTTTATAGTACTGGGGGGTGAGGCGATCCAGAACGGGAGCCGAGGAGGATTTCAATCACTTAACCGCCGCCATGACCCCCGACAGAGTAATATTTGCATTCAGCATTGTTGTGCTGGGGTAACTTTAGGAAGTGGTGTAGATAAAGGTAGCCAGTCAAAGTGCGGGTCAGGGTGTCCCGATGACAGGGAGGTTCATCAAGGTTGTAAAGAGAAGAATAAAACTCCCTAAATTCACTAACAATCACTGCTGGGTCATAAGTAATATTGCCTGAGGGATACTGACATATTTTATCGATGTGATGCAGGGCTAAATTTTCCGGAGATTTCTAGCTAAAACAGAGTCGGCTTTAGCCTCTCTATCATAGTAATGCTGTTGAAAATTTTGTAAGGTGAATTATTTGACCCTTCAATGAGGAAATCTTGGGAAGCAGGCCCGGGTCGTGGGGAGTTTGGTGTTGCGTGAGGAGTGAAGCTAGTCTAAGTTCCAAAGAGGATATTTCCTCAGCTGCTTTTTTTCTGACAGCCACTGACTGACTAATCAATTGTCCCCATATGGTGGCTTCATGGGCCTCCCAAACAATTCCCGGGGTTACATCAGTGGTTGAATTTTCTAAAAAGTTATTAGTAATAGAGGTCTTAATATCTAGGCATGTGGATCTATTAAGTAGAAGCAAATCGTCTAAATGCCATCTACTATGCTGGGGGGGCGGTTTAAGAAGATCTATAATGAGAGATACACCCAAATGATCAGTCCAGGAGAGGGGGTTATGTCTGCCTGTATCACATGATGTGTGAGTGTATGCGAAACATGTAGCATATCTTTGGGTGTGTATAGTTGGTGAGGGACAGGGAAGTTTGTATAATCCCTAGTGTCCGCATTGCAGAACCTCCATGAGTGATATAGACGATGATGTGAAAGCAGTGTCGATAAGCAGATAGAATCTGGGGAGGAAGAGGCGCCCCGCCTGGAGGAGGAAGGAGGAGACCTGTTAAGGATCGGATCGAGGGTAACATTAAAGTCACCGCCAATGATGATATGACCCTGCATCAACCGCTCAATATGTTTAAAAATGTTGGTAAAAAAAGGCCTTTGTCTCAGGTGTGGGGCATAGACTGAAACCAAAGTGACAGGGGCAAAGCGAAGAGTGCCGTTCACCAACAGAAACTGGCCTTCCGGATCTTCATAGGTCTTGGAATGAAGAAAGTGGACTTTACTATGAATCAAAACAGCAACGCACTGTTTCTTTCAATCCGCCGAGGCAAAGAAGGTGTGGGAAAACTGCTTACTCTGCAGTTGTGTATGGACTCCCATAAGATGAGTTTCTTGAAGAAATACAGTATCTGCTTTTTCTCTCCTACAGGCACTCAGAAGAATCGTGCGTTTACGAGGGGGAAGTGAAGCCGTTCACATTGACGGAGAAAATCTTCAAAGCCATGGCAGCAGCAGGGAGTCGATCTCCAATGAGAACACTAGACACTTACAAGGGGGATATAACCAGTTCGTTTGTGGATACGACAGAAGATTAAAGAGCAAGTAAAAAGTTGGAACATAGTCACTAAAAAAGAAAGGGGGAAAGAAAGAAAGAAGCAGTCCGATTGGGCGAAAACCCTGAATGAAAGGATCAATGTCTGAGGGTGCGTGGGGGGTGGTCCAAGGTCTTGTACAGCATTAGGAGCCGCCGAAACCCAAGGAGACCCAAATAAAAAACTTATTACATAAAAATAAATTCTAGCTGTAGAACAGTGTGCAGAGAAAATATAACATGTACATTAACCACTTAAAACAATTTAGAGGGGGGAGAGGAGGGAGGAGGAGAGGACCAAAATAAGGTAGGGGGGAGAGGGAGAGAGATAGGGTACCGTAGCCCATTAGAAGTCAAGGAAGGGAGGGAAGCCTATAAGACTATATGCCACAGAGCGTCAACTGGGCCCATACACAATAATATGGAACTTATCACAAAGGGGGATAGGGGGAGGGGGGTAAGGGGGACAACGGTGAGGGAAGGGGAGAGGAAAGGAAAGGGGAAGAGACATTAGGTCTACGGGCCAGCAGTTCAAAGAACAACATAATGCAAACAGAACAACAAAACTTCAAATACTACCATTGGTTATGAGAAGGTAAAAAGTTGTAAAGGATTGAAGGCTAAACAAATCTGACAAACAAATGAACATTTTTCAAAAGAGAAAAATTGCCATATGAGTGATATACTTGAAAATTTGTGGAAACTAAGAAACCTAAGATTAGCAAGGAGGGTACTGAGTTCCAACTGGCATTGAGAGTCCACCTGAAAGTGGAGGTAATTAAAGAGAAAAACTTGCATTTGTATAGATATATCGGGGACGATCTGCATCTCAAAGACATCTTCTAGAGGACCGGGACCACTCAGGGTGAGGTAGTGCAGAGAGCTGGGCCTTAGGAGGCATAGTGTGAGGAGTTGATGACTCAGTAAGCATGCCCAGCTTGGCCAAAAGACTCTGACCTTGATCCAGTGTTTTGACAAAGTGAGAGGAATTGGCAGCAGATATTTGGAGCTGGAATGGGAAACACCAGTGTATCGGATATTGTAATGTCACAAGGAGGTTGTCCGCTGGTAGGTTTAGCTCTCAGGGCACAATGAGCCCGGTCCATAAGACAGTCAGCCTCAGAGATGTCCGGAAGAAGGTGAAAGAAGAGGGCCTTAAGGAAAGCTTGAAGATCTGCAGCGCCGACTTCTTCAGACACATTTCTGATGCAGATATTATTGCAGAGGGATCGATTTTCAGAATCCTCTTGCCTTTCTTTCAGAATTTCGACTTTGTTGCAGAGATGAGAGAGTTCCTTATCAATAACAGAGTTGGAATGACAGATATCATCCATTTTTTTATTTCAGGGCATCCGTCCTGTTGCCTAATGTATTCAACTCTGTTTTGAACTCACTGAACACTTTTGTCAGCTCCTGATAGAAACTAGTCTTCACCCCTTCCAGGAGGCTAGTTATTACTGCTTGAATCTGAGGACCAAGCTCAACTTCAGAAGACGAGGGGCCCGGTGCCCTCTGGCGATCAGATTGGGGGGAGGAGGGTTTCACTTTTGATCCAAAAAAATTTACTGATGTTCCTGTTGTCACTTTATTTGGTTTGGTAGATATCATTAGGACTAACCAGTAGTTGGACAAAGTAAGGAGGGTAGGATAAAGTGAGGAAAGAAAGGAAGGTAAGGGGGAAGATCGCACACTGATCTCAGCTTAGGTGAAAGGGGTCTGACCCAGGAACGGGCAGCATAGTAAAATTCACATAGTAGCCGAAAGTTTCGCTGCAGACAGCTGTATCAGATCACATGAAGAGATGGTCTCAGGCAATAAACAACCACCGGTAGAAATGGGAAGCATTTTGCACATATATAATTGGACTCTTAGAATCCAGTTTCAGCACTGGTCTCCTCCAAATATCACTGAGCCCACTACTCTCTCAGCTCCTATGTGGTAAAAAGAAGGGGGAGTATAAGGGCTCTTTGGTCCAAATAATAACTCCAGTGTGGTTGATGGGAGTATATGCGTGGAGGCTAGCTGACCCAGCCCTTTCTCAGTGGGGTGGTTGCCAATTTAGTGGTCAGGGCACATAACTGGAAGCAAAGCTTCATAAATCCATCTCTCCCTTAAGTACCAAAGGCGTCCTGGGCAGAGACGCCAACTGGAAGTTGGGCAACATGGACCGGAAGTGTGAAGAAAGAGGCGTCAGTGGTACTGGAGACCACGGCAGTATGAGGCCTCGTACTGCAAGTGCAGCGGACAGGTCGCCAGGCTTCCCCAGGACCAGGTAAGGCTTTGTGGCCGCTTTGTTTTGGTCCCTCTTGAGGATGTGGAACACCTGGATCACTGTAGGGCCTGCAAGGAGCGGCTGTATGATGAGGGGCCAGGCAAAGTCCACAGGGAATCGTAAAGGTGCAGGAGGCCCGTAGGTGTTAATTCTCGGCTGGAATTCCTCTTGATGGTATCTCGGCAGATCTGTATAGTGGGCCCGAAGAGGGAACCAGTCCCAGGATCAATGGTCGAGGTAGGCCACACTTTCTGTTGGCTGAGTGGGCGGTCTATGCCGCATTTGACGAGAATCCGAGGGTCTCCTCGTGTGCCTGGGATGTGCAGTCCCACTTTCTAGTAAGTTATGCATCAGCTTTTTTGTTTTTGGAGCCCGGCCTGAAGGTAATCATATCAAAGCATGAGAAAAATATGAGCAGGAAAATAATAGCGAGAAGTTCCTTATCCCCTATGCTATAGTTTTTCTCGGCCCGGGTAAGTTTCTGAGAAAAACTCACTCATACAAAATTTCCCAGAAAAGGTTCTCTGGGATAAGACGGCGCCAACACCAACAGAAGAAGCGTCCACCTCAACAAAGAAAGGGACAGTGGAATCTGGTTGCTGAAGGACAGGTGCAGAGGCTGACTTCCTTGCCAGTGCGGTAATAGAGGCAACTAAAGAGGAGAACACCTTGATGAACTGCCAATAATAATTGAAGAAAGCTAAAAAATGCTGAACAGCCTTGAGCTCAACTGGTTGAGGCCAATCTAGAAAAGCTTTAAGTTTTTCTGGGTCCATTTGGAGGCCACATACCCTAGAAAGGGGAGCTGATTCCTTCCAAAGGCACATTTTTACAGTGTGCAAAACAGTCGATGTTGCTAAAGTCGGGTAAGAACTGCAGACACATGTTCGCGGTGAGAGGAAATATCAGGAGAAAATATAAGGATGTCATCCAGGCAAATGACTATGAACTGGTAAAGGATATCCCGGAAAATTTCATTAGTGACGTTTTGGAAAACTGCGGGTGCATTACATAGCCTAAAGGGCATAACCAAGTACTCAAAATGACCATCATGAGTATTAGAAGCGGTTTTCCATTTGTCACCTTTCTTGATGCGAATCAAATTATATGCGCCTCTGAGGTCCAACTTAGTAAAAACTGATGCCCTCTAATCTGATCAAATAATTCGGAGATTAAAGCTATTGGGTACCTATTCTTTACAGTAATGGCATTAAAACTCTGACAGTCAATACATGGGTGGAGACCATGGGGAGGTAGATCTTCAAATGAACTCTAGCTTCAAATTATCCTCTATATAGGAGGACATGGTTTGTGATTTAGGCAAGGATAAGGGATAAACTCGACCTTGAGGGGCATCTTATCGGGTAATAGCTCAATGCTGTAATCCCAGACTCGATGAGGAGGTAGCTTGGAGGCCTCCTGTTCGCTAAATACATCTGAGGAGGTAGTGTACTGTGTAGGAATCTCTAGAGAGACCTGGGAAGTGGAAGAGGGTTCCCTCCTAGGCAATACCACTTTCTGAAGGCAACGGGAGTGACAGGATGGTCCCCAAGACAGGACTTGTGCCTTATGCCAATTCAAAACCGGGGAGTGGGCCCTGAACCAAGGGAGACTCAACACAAGAGAATGTATAGCCTCAGGAATAAACAGGAAAGAAATAATCTCTTCATGTAAGACCCCAATCTGTAAGGATAGCGAGGTAGTGCGATTCCTGATGGATCCTCCTACAATCCTACTACCATCTATGGCCGTGATGGCGATTGGCTGGTCCAGGGGAACCGCGGACAAGGAAAACCTTGCGACTGTGGTGGGAGAAATAAAATTCCCGACTGCGCCTGAATCGACGAGGGCTGGAAGAAAGGCCTGTCCGCTGGAGTACTCTAATGGAAAAAAATAGAGCAGGGAGGAGAAGAAGCAACCACACCTAACCTGGCCTCTCTCCGAAACCGATTAGGCCTTGCTGTTTCCCGTCCACTTAGGGCAATTTCTTAGGATATGTCCTGGTTCGCCACAATACAGGTATAAATTATTTTTATATCATCTCTCCCTTTCTTCTGGGGAGAGACGTGCACACCCTAGTTGCGAAGGTTCTTTCTGGGGAACAACGGTATTCTGGAATTGAGGAGCCAGGTGAGGATTGGGTCAATGAGAATGCTCTCTTTCCTGATTCTGTTCCCTGAAATGAATATCTATCTGATTACATAGGAAGATGAGAGCATCCAAAGACGCAGGAAGTTCATGATCAGCTTACTTGATCACGATGTTCCCTAGCTCTCTGCTGCCTGTTACCATCTTCTTTCTTCAACTGCAGTTCTTCTCACTTACCCTGCCATCTACTTGCTCAATCTCGGCACCGCTGCTTCACTACAACTCTTCTTACTTGAACTTGTCGACTTGTCTCCGAAGCTTCTATTCTGTCTCCGCTGTCAGACTGTGTCCCTTGCCATGGCTGAATATAAACTGATTGACATGCAGCAATACCCAAATTCAAATGGCCAAAGGTGAGTCCAAGACTAGGGAACACTACAGAGAGGCCAGACGTACCTGTGCTGGATCGGAGGTCGGGTAAGTGCAATCTCCTTTTCTTTTCCTCTTGGCCAGCTCCAGCACTGCCCTCTGTGTGGCACCTATTCACAGTCACTAGTCAAGGGGCACTCCAGGGGCACTCTTCCACAGTTACTTATACACAATTAGTCTCCAGAAAGTTACACCAAAAATGAATTCGTACTTCTCTCATGTATAGGAATTCTAAGTATTTTAGACAAAGTTTGATGCAGTTACAAGTTCAGATTTTATTTTTCACATCTTTTAGTTGTTTGTTTGTTACGAACCTGGGTGGATGTCTCAGACATGTCAGCTGCTGTTAGAGGCAAATTCTTCAGGATCTAATAATGGTGACAGACAGACTTTCTCTGGTACACTATGTAGCTAAAAGCCCAATCACACTGTTAGGAACCCCTCCAGCCTGTACAACAAAACCCGGAGTCTGCTCCGAAAGCCTGGTGTTCACTGTTGCCCCTAGTGGTGGGGACAGACTTAGCTGGAGACAAACGGAGGGTCGTGAAATGTGTACCGGCTGTGGAGAACCCAGGAACAGAGAGTTATGGCAGACAGTGTATCCAGAGAACAAGCCGAGGTCAGGGGTCAATTGCAAGCAGGATGGTCAGTAAACACGCCAGAGGTTGGGGTCACGGGCTAGGTAGCAGGGTCCAAAGTACAAGCCAGAAGGGTCAGGGTCACAAGAGACAACAGGCAGGGTCCAAATCCAGGCAAGGGGTCATACACAAGAAATCTGACAGAGTAACCACAGGACAGGAACAATGGAGCAAGAGCAGGTCAGCAGAACTGTGACAGTAAGCTATAACCGGCAGTGAGGCTGCAGACCTCACTGCCTTAAATACACAGGTGGACCAATCAGAGCCTAGCTCTGAAATTACTCCCAGGGCCCGGCTAACTAATAAATTAAAGCTTAATAGCCTCCAGGCTATTAAGTCAATTTGCGGTGTCCCCTGTTGCCGGGACGCGGTGCTAAAATTTAGGGCATCCGACCGTTGCCAAGGAGCTGGGTGGAAGTGACCGGGAGCACAAGAAGCGAGCCGTGGCGGCTGTAAGTACCGCCGCGGCTTAAGACACACACCCTTGATAACATCACATCTTTGATGTCACAGCAATTACCTTAATAATAATTCAGTATTAAGACTGTACAGAAATCATACCTTTCTGTTCGTGGCCACATGAGTGGTAGCTGAGGCTATCATTTTCAATCCAGTTACAGGTGTAGGCTACATCCTACCACCAAAGTATGTAATATAGTAAAAAGTAGTTACATTGTCATACAGAAAAAATAGAAGAATGTTTTCTAACATTTTCAGGAAATCATTGACATTGTCCAGATCAACATTTCTAAATTTATTTTATAATTGTTTTTTGAAGCAATGTCTGGCTTAATTTCCAGCTTTTATTAGCTCAGTTAACTAGCTTTGTGACATGTAGGGCCTGATTCATTAAGGAAAGTTAGGGTAAAAAATTGAGTAAGTTTAGTAACATCTGTTTTTTCATGTAGCACACAAATACTTGCTAGCTTATTTGTACACTGAAATTTAAAGTTGATATTTGTGTGCTACATGAAAAAACAGACAGTATTTAACTTATGTGCAAAATAGAAAACTAATTTGCACCCCTTGCATTGTAACATGGTTTTGTCCAGGAGACTACTTACTCAATTTTTTACTTAACTTTTCTTAATGAATCAGACCCGTAGTGTGCAGTTTTGGAATGCTTTGTATCACCATTTTATAAACATAACAGTCTATACAAACTCATCTATTTCGCAATCTGCAGGCTACAGTTTGCAAATGGTTATAATTTATCATTTATTTTTCTAATTGTCCTTTTATGTTGTTTCGGCACTGCTTAAGGACATCTGAAATGTCAGTGCAGGTAGTACATCGGAATTTTGTTAGTTTGTTCATTTGATAGGTATTCGCTAGAGATTCTTAAGATTAATGTACTAAGTGTATATCCTAAGAATATTATGTCGAACCTCCAGAAAGCACAAAATGACAACCCATTGTCTGCACTGACACAATGGCTTAGGAGAAAGATCCATATTTTCCAGTTATTGGTAATAATTTCTGGTATCACAGATGTTAATGATGTTGACAGATTGACACTAATGTTTACTGAATGCTGTGTTCCTCTACAGCCCCTTGTGCTCTAGACCATGTCCATACAGAGATAGACTGTAGTACAAACTCTTTATCAATTTCCTGGAACCGTACAACTGATTTTGAGAGTTTTACTTCCTATCTCATGGCACCTGGTGGTGAGAACAGAACTTGTACCTCTGGACAATCAAATTGCACATTTCCTGGTCTTCCATGTGGACATGAATTTATTGTGGCTGTGTCAGCTGCTAACCGTCTGTGCGGTGGACCAATGAGCAAAGCTGTAAAGATCTGGACTGGTAAATACACTCCTACTTTCTGATTATAATGATTTACTATGTGTAGTATGCAGCCTGCAATGACTTACTGTTACGCAGTACTCTGTCTCCTCACACCTGGTATTAGAGCGAGGAACCACATTCCATAACCACATATTGTATGTTATATTTTGGTGCAAATTATGTAGTAATAATAGAAATATAAAATAATTTAAATCATTAAAATAAAATCATGCCGCAGAATAAGAGGCTTCTGATTTTATGATCAAATCATACGTGTCTTTCAGGCTTTCAGCTAGTCTGAAATACTGACCATGGCTTTTGCAAGAGCACAGAGTTTACAATAATTTGCTGATCTTGTAAAATTAAGTCAACAGACTAATTTTGTTGTGCTACTCACAGGCCCCTGCATTCCATTGAATGTGAACACAGCCCTGGACTGTGTTAGTAACTCAGCATTGATATCTTGGAGCCTCTCCCGTGGTGCATTGAGTTATGTGTCTTCATTGATCGGATCGCAAGGAGAGAGATACAACTGCAGCAGTCAGGATACATCATGCTGGATGCGAGACGCCCCATGTGGGGAGGAATATACTGTGGTCATGTTGGCACAGAATGACATATGCAGCAGTGTAGAACAGAGTGTTGCAGCACTCCAGACATGTAAGATACTGTACCTTTAATTCCAGGGTGTGTTGATGAATTTTACTTAGATTGTAACCATGTTTGATGGTACAAATGATGCAATCAGTTGTAATATATTTTTTTTTTTTTCGTGATAAACCTGTTCTGCAGAAGCTACAGTAAATTTTTTTCCTTTTTTAGGTCCTTGCGCCCCCCAAAACTTGTCTATATTTCATCCCTGTGACTCTAATGTGGTTAAACTGCAGTGGATGGCATCCCCAGGCGCTGTACATTACAGGTCCAGTGTAATATCGTTAGATGGAGATAATTATATATGTAACACAACTAACACAACCTGTGACATTGGAGGACTTCAGTGTGGAAAGTTGTATAATGTTACAGTCACAGCCTTTAATGATCAACAGGCCAATGTCAGCCTAGAGGAGAAGACATTTCAGACAGGTAAAAGTGACTAACCATGAAAATACTAAACATGCAAATATCAAACACGTAACTGTCATCTTAGTTTCTAATTCCAACTTGTTTTAAAACCACAGTCAATATTTTCTATGAGTTGGCATTGGGAAGTTTTATTGGGAAGTTTTATTGGAAACTTGTAAGGTACGTAGCATTGTGTCCAAAATGTTTGAAACTATTCCACAGAATGCCATTTGCTATTTATTATGAAGCCATGTACCTACACCACAGGTCTGCTCAAGGTGAGAATGATCCTCACCCTAAAAAGGAGAAGCTCTAGCTTGGGCAGCTTGAGGATAGACAACAAAGTTGTCTATCCTCAAATCCCTGACTTGCTTTTTGCAGTCTTCGATGATCCCACCGTAATAGTCAAAGCTTCTGTAACCTGACTTCTAGGTCAGTCATGATATACACTGCAGAAATCCATAGATGGGAGAAGGACACTCAATGGAATACTGTGACCAGACGTTATCAGTTTTGCTTGGGTCTCAATGTTGAGATCAAGGATGAGTTGCCAAATATGGACTCCCCTGAAGAACTGGAGGAATTCATTGTGCAGTGTATTATTGATGTCTTTCTTGCAGAATGCCTGTAAGAAAAAAAATAGTCACTTCCTATTCTTATTGTCCTAGTCCTCGTGCAATTCCCATGCCTGCTGTCACTGAGGAAGAACATTTGCAAATTGGTGGTGTCTGTGGCCCATATACACTGCAAGAGCTGAATCGCTGCTGTAATAATAATCATCATCATCAGTTATTTATATAGCACCACTATTTACACAGCTCTGTACAGATAACTTATGCACATGAGTCCCTGTCCCATTGGAGCTTACAGTCTAAGGGCCTGATTCATTAAGGATCTTAACTTGAGAAACTTCTTAATTCAGTCTCCTGGACAAAACCATGTTACAATGCAAGGGGTGCAAAGTAGGATTTTGTTTTGCACATAAGTTAAATACTGACTGTTTTTTCATGTAGCACACAAATATCAACTTTAAATTTCAGTGTACAAATAAGCTATCAAGTATTCTCAAGTTAAGATCCTTAATGAATCAGGCCCTAAATTCCCTAAAATACACACAGCATATCCTGCATCCAGTGCACCCTTCTTGGCAAACACAGATATAAGTTTGAAAACGCCTTGACTTCCGAACAGTAAAGAGGCTGTGGGAAACCTCTTAAAACTTCCCCTTTGCCCATCTGCAGTTTGCAATTGTCAGCCACTATTCCAGAGTATTATGTTTTCTTAACACCTTAAGGTTCTCTTGGAACTGCATGATAACTACCCTAGCAATCATTTATTCTGGGTCTATGGGAATCTTCATGAACAAGACTTTTGCTGAACTACATAAAATTCCTATTCTTTAGAAGACTTCTCCTTTTCCGCTGCAGGCAATTGATGAGTCCCCCATCATTCATGGACCAGTTACCATGGAGACCCAGCTATTTCTTGTCATTTTTGCCACCAATCATCAAGAATTCTTTATAGAAAACTTGGTGCACTCTCGTCACTTCCCTGCTGTTCTGGGAATGCTTAGACTGGCTCAACCTAATCTCCATAATAAATCTCTAACTCTTGACCGCTGGGTTTCGTATGACTACCCATTTTGGCTCTGGACCTCTGGCTAATTGTTTTAATTTGAATCTACTTAGACAAGATCTAATAGGGCGCTTCACTCAGGTGTGCAGCTGTGTAAATACCTCAGAGTTTCCACACACAACTCCACAATAAAATACACTGTAATACACAAAATGGTACGTACACTGGCGCTCCCGTTCTTGAAACACAGAGAACTTCTAAATCAGAGAGATACACTCCCTCAATCCTCTCATCATGTGAAGTACATAATAAAAAAGAAAAAAAACCAACATAGCATAATAACGTAAAACATCAAGTATAGTCCACCACCACTATGGGCATGTATGGAGTGTTCAAAACTTGGTGATGATAATAAGTTTCAATACAGCACCCGTGATCCTTCCTCCAATTTCCTCCCCCTCAGGGTATGAGCTTACATTCAGGAAGTCAAATATAGGCCTGTAGAATAATTCTCCGTTTCCTTACAGACGTCTCAGCACGTGTGTTGTCACACTCCACTCCAAACATATAGAAATATACAAAAGAAGGAAACAAAGCAACCGCACTGGTGCATTATCTCACAAATACATTTATTCCTGATAAAACAGTGCAACTAGTAAAATCAATGAATATGATCAGAATCAATAAAAATGGCCCTGTACCAAATGTCCAAGATAAAAGTGCCTGTATACAATAAAACACTATTGCAGTTCAGGTCCAAAGTACACGATAATGTCACCTGGGCATTTGATCATCGGGTCATCAGCCAACGCGTTTCAACCCGATATCCTGGGTCTTTATCAAGGCATTGCTATTACTTGAGTCCCAAGATTTACACTCTGTTCTTAAAGCTATAGTACAATATAGTATATACTGTTTGTGCCATTGGAATCCACCAATCAGTATCTGCCATACCAATATCACTTTTCATGACAATTGGCCCCCAGGAGACTTCTTAGGTTTGCCATCATCCTAATCCAGCCACACCACACAGCAGAAGGAATAGACTGTCATTGTCCCAACTCTTTTCATATGCTATAAATTCCACCAATTGAGAATTTACAAATACAGTACAGCAAAGTAAAAGCAAAACTTTGAACCACTGTGAAAATGCCTGTACCACTTCAAAACTTGATTTGCACAAAATTTCAACCCAACTTCACTCATCTCTACAATCTAAGATTGTAGGTGCTACTAAGTGAACACTAACATTGGTACATAGCTCTACTTTTTAACTTATTGTATAGTTGCCCACAGCTACAGCAATATTCCCATAAGGTGTATTCCTGCATGAACGAACTCTCCTCACACCTGCCGTGGCAGCCTTTTTTAATATTGCCAAGAAAAAAAGAGATTCCAAACAGTATATTTAATAATTAATCCAAAGCATTAGTAAGTAATAAAAACACTGTAAGAATGACCAACAATAGTATATCTATGTATGCAAAGTCACATTAGCAGCAGTTCATCGTAAATGATTGCACATAGGTATCTTGAACTCTTGGAGTGGATAGTAATATGGGAAATTAAGTATTTCAGTTATTTAGATTTTTGCTGGATTTTTTATGTTTATTTTGATTAATTTACTTATATTTGTGGATATTTTTTTTGGTTGCGTTTGCAATCTTTATTTATTTTCCGTTGTATATGTACATACAAATGTGTACATTTATCTATTGTTATTATCCCATATAGCTTTATATTATTATGTTTCTGGTTTCTTTTTTTCAGCTGCATTCTCTCGGGGATTGATTATATATTTTTGATTATATATTTTTTTAAATATTTTTAATTATTCATCAATGTTCTTTTTGATTTATAGCATTAGAGGTACTATAAATAGACCTAGCGCAATTAACTAAGTTTATTGCGTATCGGAGATTCTACAGTGTAGAAGCTGTTTGCGCGGCTCTCCTCTTTTTTTATTTTGTTCAAGCAAGCATGTTCCAGCGTGGATCTTTACAAATCTGGGGCCCTCCTGGCTGAAGAGAAGAAGACTTCAAACAACAAGGGGGCTACCCTGGCCAAGAAGAAATGAAGACTGCAAGCAACAAGGGGTGCTTTTTGCCCAAGAAGAACAGAAGACATTACAAGCAGGGACTTTTAGATACAAATATTTTTTGGACATTTCAACTTGGATTTTTTGGGACTTTGGGAATTTATTTTGGACTTTTTCAAGCTGGACTATTGGATACAAATTTATTTGGGACTTGGTTGACAGCCATTTTTGGATTAAAAACTGTTGACAACAGATGAAAACATCAGTGGTGAGTATAAGGGCATTTATTATTTTTAATAAAAATATGTGGTATAAATGTGGGTGTTTACTGTCTTTGTGGGTTTATTATTTTTATTAAATGTTGTGGTTTTAATGAGGGTTTGGTGATTTTTCTTTTGTGGAACTACAGGACCCAGCCAGCCGTGGGTGTCAGGACATGTTGACACTCGTGGTACTCCAAGTACGAACATGCCCTGGCTGCCATGGGTATGCTGGTGCTGTTTATGGCACCCTGGCTGGGACTTGTAGTTCCCCAAAATAAAATGGTGTCCGTTTATTTTTTTTACACTTTTTTCGTTTATTACCCTACACCAAACGCCCAGGGGTGTAGGAAGAGCCCTAGTGCTTTCAGCACTGGGCTGGTTGTCCCTAGAGGGGGGGCCTGCTTGTTTTTTTTTGGCGGACCCCCTCCCTAGGAAATCCAGCCCAGCGCTGAACAGCCTGGGGTTAGTTTGTCATTATGGCAGGGGGACCCCTGTTGCGTATTCCCCTGCTATAGTGCCACCAACCCCGGTTGGTTTGCCTAGTGCTGGTTCAGTGAAAATCGGAGGGACCCCACGCAACATTTTCCCACGATTTTCACGGAACCAGCAGTAGTCTTGGAGCACTTGGGTTAATAGTGAATAGAGGGGGGGCCCCACACTTTTTTTTAAAAAAAAAACTTTTATTTATTTTTTACAGTTTTTACAGCTGCTGGGACCTCCGGCTATATGACAGGCAGTGTAACAGTGATGTGTTTACTAAACACGCTGCTAGGATGCAGCGTGTTGTATCTAGCGTGTTTGAAAGCAAATTCTCCTGAGTTTGCTTATTCTGCGCTTCATACATTTGAGACTTGCATAGCTGGAGTGCCAAACAGTCAGGAGTTTGATCTCTATCGATTTTGGAAATAGCGCTTTTGACAGAAACACATCTCTAGCGATTTTACATGAAATCTCAGCTTCCTACATCTGCGAGTTTCAACTCTCCTGAGAAAATAGCTTATTTTGCAAAATCGCACCATGATACATTTTTTCCCAAGAGTTCAAGATACCTATGTGCAATCATTCACGATGAACTGCTGCTAATGTGATAGCTTTGCATACATACATACATACATATATACATATATATATATATATATATATATATATACTATTGTTATTCATTCTTACAGTGATTGTATTACTTATTAATGCTTTGAATTAATTATTAAATATACTGTTTGGAATCAGCGCTCTCCTAAAATCTCTTTTTTTCTTGCTGTTATTTTTACATTCAGGTATCTGTATTTAGGGAGCTGCAGTCCATCCTTTATGCTGTTTCTATGTTTATGATTTTTAGCGCCTGATATTATTTCCTTGTTTTTTAATATTGGCAACATGTTGTCCATTGACAAATCTTTGTTAGTAGGTGAGAAAAGCCTTGCCTGAAATAAGTCAGAAAAATCCTTCAAATCGAGTGGTACTACTGTCTTTCCCCCACCTGTTTATTATTTGTACTCTTCACAGTAACTGTTAAAGAAGGCATTTGGTAATTATGCTTGAGTACATGACATTTTCAATAAACAACAACAATTGTTTGCTTAATCCACCATCAACTGCTACTGCAAACAGTAGGAATATTTGTCATATATTTGTCATAGTAAATGTGTCATTGTAATAGATCTAGAATATGTACTTGATTATATTTATTACATTTTTATAATTGGCTTATAACACCCTGGGCCTGATTCATTCAGTAAGTTCTCAATATTTTTTTACACTCCAAAACCTTTATCATGATGTTATTAATGTCCACTCTACATAAAATTAATTGTTACAGTTGCTGCCGATTGCAAGCATACACAGCCATCATCACTAGTAATCCACACTTACACCTGACCTGTAGCTGGTGCAAGTGATCTGACAGATAAACATGTACATTTTAGAAGCCCAAAGCTTGAACTGGATGCTGCTGTGTGAACTCGAGCTTGGCACGTCCTTACTGTACATTGACTATGTGCATATGCACAGTACTCTCCTTGTTCTGCCCATGAAATCATAGGCTGCCGTAAGCAGGCCCGGCGCTCCCATTAGGCAAGGTTAGGCAGTTACCTAGGGCTCTGGAGGGCGCCACAGAATGAAAATTACTTTAAAACTGTGCGGCGACCGCTGACTATACCTTTCACGGCCGCCGCACAGCATTCAGATACATCCACGGGGAGGGGGAAAGAGGCTATTGCTCACCACCGCCGCCTCTCTGCTCTGTCTCCTCCCCTCCACTCACTGACTGTCGGGCCGTGACATTATCATCACGGCCCGACAGTGTCAGTGAGTGGAGGGGAGCAGACGGAGCAGAGAGTGTTGAGGCAAGGTAAGGAACGACGTGGGGAGGGGGGAGGAGGGAGTGTTCCCGTGGCGGGCGGGGGGACAGGGGCGCCGATTTTTTTTTGGGGGGGGGGGGGGGCGCTGATTTTGACAAAGTGCCTAGGGCGCCATGGACCCTAGCACCGGCCCTGGCCGTAAGGTCCTATGTGCTTGAAGATGAACTGGATGTTGCTGCGTTCAATGGCGTATGGTCCGATTCTAGGCAAGCGCAGAATGATTTTAAGCAAAATACAGCACATCTCATCATTTACGTTGCTTAATGAATCAGGCCCTCTGACACTGACCAAATAACCAGTAAAACATGCCAAAATATAGGAAAGGTTGATAATAAATATGTGCAATAAGAATGAATGACATGGCTGATAACAGCAGAAGCAAAATATACAATTCACAGTTTAGTGAAGAACTGATAATGTAAAACATATTAATATTGTTCATTATTGAATTAGTCACTTAGTTTGTAAGCAGTAGTACTTATTAGGTATTAGTTAATCTTGTTCTCAACCACAGCTCCATGTATTCCAACAAACGTGAGGGCAGAACTACACTGTGGAACCCGCATGGCATCTTTATGGTGGGATACCGCACACGGAGCTACAACATATTCTGCACTTGTGACTGGAATAAATGGCTGGAGTGGAATGTGCAGCTCAAACAGCACAACCTGTGACATCAGTGACCTGGAGTGTGGACAAGTGTACACTGTAACCATTACCACATCTAACTCCTATTGCAAAAGCATAACTAGTCCTATGGATATCTACACAGGTAAAAGCTATTAAAAAAGTCACCTAAAACACCAATATATTTATGTTCGTCATCTAACAATATTAATTTAAGAAATGAAAGTGTTCACCATCTAACCGACAACTATATACAGTGCAAACAATGTCAGGCATGTATATGCAAATTGTGAGTGTAAAACACAGCAACTCTGCAAAAGGGGAACTATAGGACTTTGATTGATGTAAGTATATAGATTGATTGATAAATATGCTTGTTTGATTGCCAATTTTAACTAATTTTGTGAAGCAGTGAAAAAACAAGATTTAATATTTTTTAGCATGATTATTAAAATGAGAGACACAGTGAAAAAAATCCATAATTGCGCATTCCTTGCTGAGCAGAAGGGCGCATATCCATTTATACTCTTGCCCTAGCTGAGAGGTGATGGATAATGGGTCTGGATTTAGCACCTTCCAATTGCACTGTGGAGAAGCACATTTCAAGATACGTTTATTGCCCATTGTAGAAAAAAACCATCAAATACACAAAAGTGATACATATAATGAAGTCTTGATATCATATCGCCATCATGATTATTTTAAGCTAAAGTAAGCAACATTTCAAAAGAAAAAAGGAAAAATGTATTCAAGGAAAAGAATGGTTCTAAAGTGGTAGTAGGTAGGACTTTAAATATGACAGGCCTGATTCATTAAGGAAAGTAAGGCAAAAAAAAGGAGTAAGTTTTCTCCTGGACAAACAATGTTACAATGCAAGGGGTGAAAATTAGTTTATTATTTTGCACATAGGTAGGGGTTGTTTTTTTATGTAGCACACAAATACTTGATAGCTAAATTTAAAGTTGATCTAGGACATGCCCTGTTCCAACTAAAAATATGACATCACATTTTAAATTTGCAACCCCTCCATTGCAACATGGTTTTGCCAAGGTGCAAAGTTACTCCTTTTTTTTCTTTACTTTCCTTAATGAATCGCCTCTTACGTTTTCCACCCCCACACAAATCTAGGTGAGCTTCTAGTTTCCAGAGGCTTAAGAGCGGAGAGTAGGCATGCTACTTGAAGTGCGTTTAGTGGTCCACTAAGGCACACTTAACAATCAAAATAATTCTCAAATCTCCCTACTTCACTTAAGAATACTTGATTGGATGATAGTGAATATATTGATACTTATGTTTTTCACATCAAAATGGTGACAGTGTAATTATCGACATATTCATTCTGTCGACATGTTTCGAATGGCGACATTGTGACTGTCAACAGTAGTAAGGTCGACAGTCACAATGTCGACATTCAAAGAGCAATGCCGGCGGCTCTAACACAAAACAGTTAATATTAGCTAAATAGAAAACAAAAACATTTAGTCCAACGCTCCGCGGACTATTGCATCCTGTCTGCATTATCTCCTGTATATCAGTCCACAGACTATTGCATCCTGTGTGTCATCTTCACTATCTAGTGATATCCCCTTCGCAGACCAGTACACTTTCTCGGCTTGCTGATCATCCTGTGCCTCGTGCCTTCTGACTTACCTGGACTCCTGCTACCTGAAAGCACAGCAAGGGGGCGTTACCTTTCTTTCCTGTGTGGCCTTTTGTCCTGTGTGTTACAACCTGTGTGAACAATGTAAACAGCACTTGATTTGGGAAATCACAGATTAGTGCAAAATGTATAAATTGCATTTAAAATACAAGTTTCAAGAATATCTCACATTCTAATGGTATTCTTTGAGTGAAATATTTCAAACTTTTTGGGGCTTGGTTGGAAAAGGGAACTGGATTACCCCCTGCCAGGCTGTGTCCAAACTTGTAGAAAAACGAGCACTATTCCATCATTATTCCATCTTTACTTTCTGGATATCACTAGTACCTCAAACTAGTGAGTGTGTAACCGTCCTTTTTAGGACTTCCTGGGCTAATAAACATCACTGCTTAAGGAACCTGCTTCAACACCTACTTGCCTACTGCGATTCCTGTGACCTACAGATTAGATCGAATCTATTCCATTATCTGGCTGTTCTGAGGTTTGGACTCAGCATTCCAGTACCAATGATCTGCCTGCTACCCTGCAGCTCTGACCAATGTGATAGGCCAGGGGGAACCATCCACAGCATCCCTGATCTGAATGCATGAGGTCATGGGTTCCAGCCCAGATGTATCAGCAAGGGGGTACACTAGAAGCGAGAGGTACCCAGAAGGACGCGGTTCTAGGTGCCGCTAAGGAGCCTAATGGTGGCTGCAGCAATAGCCCCTCCTACTACGGTTAGTGGGTTAATTTGAGATAAAGGAAAGGCAACAGTAAGAAGACAATCCCAGCTGGTCCCCAGCAACAATGCAAAGTGAGGCATAGGAGGCCCATACTGTCAAAGAATATTTTGACATTTACATTGTCACCATTTTGATGTTGACAGTATAAGCGTCTTATAGGTAAACTAATACCTCTCAATAGTTAATATCACCAACCATGACATCCATGCACCTCTGGAAAGTAGCCAGAGCATCTGAGGTTTATTGAGGCATTCTTAGAAACTGGAAGAATATGGCTGCGTATATAAAGGCAGAATCTTCTGCATTCTGATAATAGCCGCTCCTTAAGTCTAACACAGAAACCATTGACTTCTTTTTAAGTAGTCCTGTACTTCATCCACTCAAGTTACTGTATACTGGTCCACCAGGGTTTGTTAATTCAATGTCCTTTAATCTATACACATTCTAATTAGAGATGCTCAGGCTCGGTTCCCCGAGAACCGAACATACCCGAACTTAGCATATCCGAATACCGAGCCAAGCCGTCATCGTTACGTCATCGGATTTCGGATCTTGAGAGTTTTGGATTCTATAAGTACCGTCCTTCACGGCGATCTAGCGCCATTTCACAAAGGGACATAGAAGGGGTAGCACAGTCAGTAGAGCAGTTGGGCAGCAACATAGGTAGAATAGAAAGAGGAGGGGGTAGCAGTGTTTTTTAAAGTCTACAGTGACATTCAGGAGAGCTCCATTGCCTCATTGCTAATTGTCATTGCTGAAATAGAATTAATAGGGCAGGCTTGGTCTTCTAATTCTGCAGTCCCATAATGTACGATGTTATATAGGTTACACAAAAAGAGGAGAGCTCCATTGCTCCATTGCTAATTGTCATTGCTGAAATAGAAATAATAGGTCTGGCAGGCTTGGTCTTCTAAATCTGCAGTCTTTGTTTGAAAGTGTATGAAAATAATATTGTGACCTGTGAGGTGGTCAAAAGTGACTGCAAATGACTTGAAATTAGTGTTATTGAGGTTAATAATAATGTAGGAACAAAAAAGAGCAAAAATATGTGATTTTAGCATATTTTTGGAATTTTTTCTAAAAAATACAGAACCAAAACCAAAACACATGAGGGCGGTTTTGCCAAAACATAGAGCTAATCCAGATCCAAAACCAAAGCCAGTTCAGAGGTCAGAGAGCATCTCTAATTCTAATATCTACATTTTTTTCTTCTGTGCTACTACAATGGGTGATGCATAAGTCCTCTCTAACTCAAGAATGACTGCAATATCCAACAATTTTTAAAATGTCTTCTAACATCATCCAAATCTGCAGGGGCCAGTCGGTTAGAACATTATCTGAAGGGTGTTTTATGTGTTAGCTTGACCTCGTGCTTCCCTCCTTGAGCGTACCCCAAATCCCAATTATCAACAGAGAAAGCAGCAGAGCACTGTACCATCTTCTTACATAGCCACAATTGATCTGTTTCTGGGCCTTTCTGAAATATGCATCAACAATTTTGTCCTTATGCACTTCTGTGATCATATCAGGAAATTTCAGAGTTGCCCACTATGAATCCCAGATGAGGGTCACTTAGTCCCCATATGATCAGTCCAGATAAAGGGTGAATTGGCAAGTAAGACAGATTCTCTTGGAACCACTTCTTAAGCACGATGGACACCTGTGAACCACTATCCATATGTTACGATTCTTACCTGCCCTGGTTCCAGCACTGTTTACACTCTCCGTGCGGTACAGTGTTTCCAGGTATCTGCGGCCATGTGACCGCATGTCAGGGTGGGGAATTCAAATCTAGGCTGTCTATTTAAACCTTGCTCTGATAGTTCTGCAGTGTCAGAGCAACTTGTATGCTACCTGACTCTCTGTCTAGCATTCTGTTGTGTCTGTATTCCCTGTGCCTTTTCTTGCGATTACTCCTGCTGACTCCCTGTGTACCAACAATCTGTCTTGTCTGACATCTCTACTTCCCACTGTCTGATTCCTGTGTACTGAAACTTGACTTAGTTTGACCATCCGCTGTTTGCTGTATCTGTATGTCTCCGTCTGCACGTGTCCCAGAACCCAGCTTGTCCAGACCCTGTTTCTGCCTGTTAATCTGTAACTTAATTCCAGCTCGTGTACCAGAACCCAGTGTGCCTTGACTCTGCTATTTCCTTCTGTATCTGTACTTCGCTGCCAGGTAGTGTACCAGATCCCGACTTTTCTATACCTTGCTATGGCCTATTGAATCTGTACTTCGCTGCCAGTTTGTGTAGCAGAATCCGGCCTGTCTGATAACGCTTCTACCATCTACTACCTGCATTTTCTGTGTAACTGTAGTTCTGTAGTTCTGCTAAGCCCATCCCGCCTTGCGGCAGTTCTTGTTGAACACCAAAGAGCTTGTTAGAGTCCGCACCTCTGGTCAGCCAGTGTCAATCCAGATTAGCACTTGGAGTCCTAAATTCATTACCTAGGTTCATTACACCAGAAGAGACACACATGGTTTTCCATTGAGGAGTGCTGGTACTTAAGGTAGCTTTGATAAAATGTCCCCACATGGTTGACTTGTATTTTATTGAGGGGGGGGGGGGCAGGTTGGGGTTTCCTGGTCCCCCCTTCCTGTTTCCGGCTGGTTTGCCTTGTCGAAAAGGTGAAGACTGTGGTGCTCGATTTCCCCGTTTGGATGGGCATTGAAAAAAACTTCATCTAAAACATAGCTGTAGTCTGTGGAAGCCTGCAAATATTTCACATTTCATTGTCTCTTGGCTTTTCCAGAGCACACACATTCCTCTAAATATTGGTTGGCAGTGTCCATCCCAGTTTCATATGGGTCTTCAACACTGGGGATAGGCTTGGTGCCTGAAAATATCCTTAACCATCTATACCCATTCTCGTGCTGGTTCTTGCCAAGGTGCTTCACAAGTTTGTTCATAACTATTAAACTTAGTTCACTATGGCTTGCTGATGCTTTCCCAGATCAGGTGGTAGTAGTCTGTTGCTCCCATCTGTGGAACTGAAATAGTTTGGAACACCTGTCTCCAACCTCTGAAGCCACACTATTCACTAACACTGTTTTTCCTTCCCTGGGATTAAGGCAGGTATAATTTCTCTCTGTCACCAGGGGCAGATTGGCAACTGGCCGTACCACGAAGTTTCCTGGTAAGCTGGTAATCTAATGAGGCCACCTTACTAATGAATTAATTTTTATTTTATTATTTTCATTGTACACCCGGCGCGCACCGGCGCTGGGTGACGCCAGCTGGGTTGACAGTGATGAAGGATTATGAATCCCATAATCCTGTGCGTTTTGCACAGACAGAAATTTTCTGTCTGAGTTGCTGAGGACTGATGCTAGCCGCTACCGCTGCAGAATGTTTCCGGCAAGTGAGGGAGCTGCAGAACTAACTTTAGGGAGGGGGGGGGGGTTGTAGAAATCAAGCTATAGGGAGGGCTGCAGAAATGTATCTATAGGGGGGTGCTACTCAAATCTAACAATAGGGAGGGGGCCTTCTCAAATATACCTATAGAGAAGGGGCCTGCTCAAATATACCTATAGGGATGAGGCTGCTATAATGTGTTAAAGAAAGAAGGGGAGAGAGGGGGCTGCTATAATGTGTTAGGGAATGGGGGGTCTTAATATATTGTGTGATATCAGGGAAGGGAGGGGGGCTATCTTAATAGCACATTGGTGGGAGGTACGCTATTTATTTAATGGTGGAGTTTAGGTGGAGGCTAATTTTTTAATTGGTGCTATTTTATTTGTAGGGTGATGGTGGGACAATTTAATTTATTGGTGGGGCTATTTCATTTCATGCTGGGGTGGTTTGGGGTTATTAATTGAATGTGGGTCTGAGTTTGGGTAGGAGGGCTATTTATTAAATGTGAATATTAATAATTAATGCCGGGGTGGTTGTGGGAAATGATTATATTAAACGTAAATGCTATTAATTTATTGCTGGGGCTATTTGGAGGGAGGCAAATATGTTTATTTATTAAATGGGAATACTACTAGTTTAATGTTGGGGTTGGTTGGAGGGAAATATGTCTATTTATTAAATGTGTATACTGTTAATCTAATGCCAGAGCTGGTTGGAGTTTTCTAACTTTCATGTACCCATTTTTTTTTCCAACATTACAAGATCCAGACAAGCAGCAACTGATCTAAAAAAAAACAGCTGCCACAGGTGGTGAAAGTGACTAGAACAGGGAGGAGTGAGCAGGACAGTCTGCTAACTGCCTGAATCTGGTGGGGCAATACAGAATTTGGGTGACTGTCTTGCTTAGTCAGGATTTAGTCCAACTGCAAGGACAGTTGGGAGGTATGTCCCACTTCACACTGTACTGCTCGTTAAAGGTAGAGCTGCATGCATCTAACAGTAGTACACACAGTGTTGCCTGTGTATTTGTCTGAAATGTATCTAAAATGATAATTCCCCAATGTCTTAAGTACCCCAGAGCACCCCAGGAGCCTTATTCCAGCTCTGGGGATACTTTCGTCATTCTTGCATTGATTCCATTGCCTGCCTTCTACCTTGCACTGGTCCCATTCTCAGATCACTTTGAACATATGGTCAGAACTGACAATATAATTAATCCTTCCCTGTTGCACTTGTATACCACCAGCAAACCCTTGGAATAGCTCTCCCCTTCACTTATACCAGTGTCTGGCAACCCTCTTTGTCCTGTTATCAATTCAAACCACCCCCAATCACAAATGCCTTTTTGAAACACACAGTACACATTTTCATAATAAATATATATATATATATATATATATATATATATATATATATATATATATATATATATATATTTATATATGTTCATTTGAAGGAAATATTGGAAGGATGTGTTAGTAGGTAACTAAACAAGTTTGAGCACAGAGGCATAAACCAATCGCAGATCATGCAACAGGATTCATGCATTTTTATAATACAGGACTGGCAGCTTTTTCACTGCACTGCCTTAGAGATGACCCACTGTGTGTTAAGTCATCACATCCAGGTTTTCCTAAATGTTACTACAACCAAATTCCAGTAGTTCTAAATCCCGCCTACTTTTGTGTTCGCCCCACCTACAATTGACTTGGTCGAACCCACATGAGCCCACTTCAAGATTTTTTTCCAGGGCCACTTTAAGTTCCTAATCAACCCCTGTTTGTCACAGTTTAACTTTCTAACAGCACAGCATAGGCCATATTCTGGCCATTAACACTTTGGTCTAGTACTTTTGGCTGTTGTGCCCCATATAAAGTTCTTGTAGCCTGTTCTATATCATTGTTTAACACTCCCAGGAGCTTCCTGTTAAGTATCAGGCATCTTCTAGGGTCCTTCTGTAGTATCTCACACCAATGACAACAGCGCCATCAGTCCTGTTTGGTGAAAGACTTCTGAGTATATAGCATAATCGCAGCAGTGCCTCCAAATATTACACCCTTTTGGGCCCCTGAGTATAAAAGATTGGGTGATTGTAAATAGGAACTGAGTAAGGCTGGGTAGACAGTACAGAAAATTTCTCCCGATGCGATATAAATATCAATTTTACCCACAATTGGAGAAAAAAAAAAGTCCCAATCAGCATGTCACTTCATTTGTACACACTAAACACGTTTTACAAGATTTACCTTCAGATCTCTGCTCTTCAACTATCATAACCATCGGCTGAAAAGATTGTGACTCTGCACACTCCATAGAGATCTATGGACACGCAGATGGTCGTGAGTGCATACACACTGCAGAATTGGAACAACATTGTTGCATTATGGAATGAGAATTTTAGTTTGGTTTAAAAATCAAATGACATGGTATGATGTGCTTTGGAATGATAATCATTCATTGTTGGAACATACACAATAATGCGATATCTGTCCGAACAGTCGTTTATCATGTGATTGGCCCGATAATCGTCTTAACACCATGTAGTGCGTACTCGCCCTAAGGGGTATATTTACTATACTGCGGGTTTGAAAAATTGGAGATGTTGCCTATAGCAACCAATCAGATTCTAGTTGTTATTTGTTTAGTATATTCAACAAAATGACAGCTACTATCTGACTGGTTGCTATAGGCAACATCTCCATTTTTTCAAACCCGCAGTTCAGTAAATATACCCCTAAGTGTTTCTCACCTTTAAGTCTTGATAATGCCTCCACCTGAACCTGAATTTCTTCTCATGGCTGTGTTTCTGGAATTTGAGTACTGGTAATCGATTCAGAAGAACCCACACCAGACCTGGTTTCCCTCCAAAGAACAATATAATAATGTAATAAATGCCCCTTTGGCGGGAGATTTTTTTAATACAGGCTAGTTAAACTAATAAAATTTATTAAATGCAGACAATTATACATGCACAATGTGTTTGTATTAAATATTAAATATACAATACAGTGGCCCATTTAATGTCTGTTATCTCTCTTCCTGGAATCTATTATCCTGGACAAACAAATAACCTTTGTAACACGAATATTTGATGACTAATTACTAACTATTAACACTCTCCTTGACAGAAAGATTTGGGTTCTAATTTTACTTAATCTTCCATTAAGAGGTACTTCAACAATACATAATATCCAATAAAACTAACTTATTATCACTGTTAATTGAAATGATCCCTATTAACTCTCTTCTATGTATGCCAACATCCTATTTTTTATATTAAGGGCTTAAGATAAACTATTAGTAACACTCACTGAGTGATATACAATAAGTAGGAAAGATGGTAATGGTTACCCAGGATTGCTCCACCATAAATTAATTGTACAAAATAACTTATTGCATCTACTCCATCACACTACATATTCCTCAGTAGAACACATAAGTATTTCTTTATAACTTATGAATTATTAAAAAATATACATTTATATCAATTAATAAATACAATTACAACTAAGTTTTAAGGCAATATTATAACAGTCATAAGTTATTAATTACACTGCATCACACACTCTATAACGATGAAAAGTCCTCCTTTTTACTAATAGTAAAACTAAGTATACATGATCAAGGATGTTGGTGCATATAAGAAGATAATGAATTATTTTAAAAAAAACATTAGCAGTTAAATGCTAGTAGAAACCACTAAATGGGATGCAGTCGCTATAGTGACAGCCATATATCACTATGAGCTCTCAGTTTGTCAAATTTTCAGGCAAGGGAAGACATTAATTAAAGATTATGTGAATGCTGTATAATTTTGTTAGCTTGCTAATAGATTTACTCTGTAACTCAGTTACAGAGTTAAATATATTGGGAGTTTTCTATAGACATGTTGCAGTGTTTAATTGAAAGCTGGCTACTTAACTGACTGTAAGTAGATACATTGCTCCTCACCCACTTCTTATCACTGTGATGTTAGCTCCTGGGTAAACTGTCTTTTCTATACTTCAGTCAGTATAGTTAGTAAGTGTTTTTCACAACTATATTTATTCTTATACACAATACACAGCTGCTCTGTCCTCACTGAAACTGCCCATCTTTCATTCCCCTCACATCAACTGTCACCTGCCAACAACTGAGCTCTGTATACTCAATAATTGTCCTGGCTCATGTCAACTCCAAACCATAATCACCTCTGCCCAGTACTTTGTACCACCCACCTATTGGCTCCCCAATCACATATGCCATTTTCAATACAATGCCATTCTAGTTCTAATGACTGAATATACAATTTTGCTATATTTACATTGCATTTCCATTTTATACATTTTTATAAAATGTACACATTTGTACCCTATAATTGTGTGTGTGTATAAATATATATATATATATAAAATGTGTGTGTGTAGCGTGTATGTGTTGTAGCTGCTAAGCACTTTAATCATAACTGTCTCTTAACGATGTTTTCTAGCTCCTTGTGTTCCACAAAATGTGAGACCAGTAATTATGTGTGGCACAAATATGACAGACCTGTCGTGGGACAGGACACCAGGAGCTTTGAACTACACAGCAACAGTCAGAGGAACTGATGGAGAAGTACATTCCTGCACTACAGTGGAATCAGCATGTAACATTGAGACACTGACCTGTGGTCAAACTTACTATCTTACAGTCACTGCATATGGGGAACAGTGTGAAACTAAGAGTACAGCTGTTGAATTCCACACAGGTAGGTCAATCTATTCCTTTATTAAACTTTTAGCAATAGATTCCCTATGGCTAACTTAACATTATATTTTTAAAAGAAACCACCCTACCCATGAATTTGTAACTATAACAGGTGAATAGTTGGGCTGTTTAAGATGGATTCCTCTTCACCACTAAGGGAACCTCTCGTGCATAAAGTCAATAAATATGGAACCCCTTCCACCCCCACCACCATCTCCACTTTGGTTGACACACTACTGAATTTAGAGCCCCAGTATAGCAAGGCGTTTGCAGTAGGATTTGTGTGTGACTTTTATTTTGTATAGTGGTCCCTTAAAACTAAATATAAGAACCAAACACAAGGTTAGAAAAGTGAGCTGAGTATAACATAGTCGAACTACCACATGTTTAAGGACATCAGTAAAACATTTCGAAGCTGATTTACTAAAGCGTTTGCATACATTTTTAGCGTTATTACCGGCCAAACACTACCAGAGGGTTAATATTTATTCGCTACACTTTTTATCACTGATAATGGCAACACATGCACTATATATACCTCCTTAACTCCATGTGCTTTTGGATAAACAAATCTAAACATATGTACATGTTATGATGTTGTTATGTTTTGAGGGAGTTCCAGCAATTGCTCACCGCATTTTGTAGCCCACATCCAGAAAATAGCATATTTCCAAGCTGGGGCGGATTGGGGACTTATATTGACTCTGGAAAAAATTAAGGAAGTGGTCTCATGTGGGTGTCTTCCCCTTCTGGCCAGTCCTACACTAAATATAAACATGAATTCAATATAATCTTAACATGATTATTGCTAGTCTTGGAGTTGAGTTTTACCCTCATCCAGCTTTTAAAGGCAAGCATTCCCCAAGTAATAGCAGCTATTAGACATCTAGTGAATCACCTGACACCAATTGTATAGGGACCTAACAAACAAAAAGGCTAAGCATTCCACTGTCAGTCCTGTACAATACAGAGAGATTTCTATAGACCTGTATACAATGCAGATATCATCCTTGTTACCTCTGCACAATACAGAGGGCATTCTTGTGACCGCTGCACAATAGAGGGCATCCTTATGACCGCTGCACAATACAGTGGGCATCCTTGTGACCGCCACCCAGTACAGAGAGCAAAATGTGAATTTTTGATAATACAAATTGTAATGGGCTGATTCATTGCCGGACATGACATGCATGCAACTTTCGTTTAAAAAACGAACATGGAGCTTAGTTACGATTGTATTCAAATGCAAGCGGACCTTAAGATATGTTCCTATATGAATTTGGGTATAAGTATGCACTGTCTAAACATAATTGCCGTATGTAGATGGACAGGATAGAGTGCAGGATAGGCACATGCATATGTGCAATATATGGTCACATCAAAATGCATACATAAAAAATAGTTTAAAAATAAATTAACAAGTTTTATACAAGCCCAGACTCGATCGTCTAAACTTTTCCCCCCAACACCCTTTGAGCATCATTGCATCTATAGCCCGGGACGTCGGGACTATATATCAATCCTCAGAGCCGTAACTAGGGTGGTGCGGGCGGTGCCGTCGCCCAGGGCGCAAGCCCAAAGCGGGCGCAGCAGCCGCCCGCTACCTAGCTCTGTTGCCAGTGATAAGAAAAGCCTTTGACTTCTGCAGTGGAACACATGTGCGTTCCACAGACAGGAAGTTCGGCATTTGCGTTTTAAAATATCTAACTTCCTATGAGTTTTGGACTCTTTATTAGGAATGTATAAGATTAATACAGACTATACAGGCATTGCAGTTAATACTTCCATCCATGGATTCAGATTCTGTGGTGTAGGATGACATTGGTCTGGGTGGAATAGCACACAGTATAAGACACAGCCTCCATGGCACCCGCGCAGCAACAAGCAACCTCGCAGTTGGCTACAGGGACCTTTTAACTGACTGACAATTCCTTTTTTTTAAAACATCAGGTTTTCCCGGTTTAACTATCTGCATATTGCTCACCAGATAAATTTAGCTTTAATATGTTTTACTCCATATATATTGCTTGACTTGTGGCTTTTCATTGTGTGGTCACATTTTTTATGACTGTGTTTCCTAAATATAACATTTAAAAGTTCAAAGAATCACTTCATAAATAATTCTGACTATAAATGTTGTTTTCAAATTGTTTTTATTATTATTATTATTATTATTTTTATTTTTGCTTCAGTGAACATTAGACAAATCAGGTTTTCCATGTTGGTCCGATACACTTTTAAAATTATTATCACTATTACAATCACCTCTTCAGGTCCCTGTGTGCCTCAGATATTGAACACCGTGCCTGCATGCGCTTTGGACTATTTTACACTCTCTTGGGCTGTTGCCTTGGGAGCGGATTATTACTTTGGAACACTAACGGATCAACATGGGAAGGTACTGACTTGTAACACTACAGATCAGAGCTGCAACATCAGTGGCACAGAGTGTGGGAAAGCTTACACTGTGACCATAGCCGCATATAATGACCAGTGCAGCAGCGAGATCAATTCCTCTTTCATTCTTCATACAGGTAAGTTTTATCATACAATCAGCACTCTTGGATGTTATTGTGAAACTATCTGGTCCTGTTGATTGCTGATTATTTGTGATAATCATTCCTGCCCTTACTGTTTTTATGATGTTTATCAAATAATTTACTGTCTACTCTTAACAAAAAAGTGATCATATGTGTTGAAGAAAAATTGTTACAGCTGTTGTTGTTATGATCTACATGATAAGCCAAATATGAGTTTTCTGCATAACAAATTAAAACCCTAGCAAACACATCAAAAGTGCTGAAGGCAAAAACAAGAACTAAAAAAAATATATTACAAATGATGAACAAAAAAAAAATCTTCCGTCTGGCAGCTTAATCCCCAAAATAATCCAGCCGGAACATGCTTAGCAAAACAAAAAAAGTGTTCCCGAGACGCAGCAACTGCTTCTGAACACAGAAGCAACCTACCGCAGAATGAAATTCTAATAGCTGGTGTATTTATAAGCTGAGACTTGTGTCTCTGACAGTGTGCGAAAGCGTCACTGACGTTAGTGTTCCCGCGCTTTACCACGCTGTCAGAAACCAGTCCATATGTGTTACTGAACATTTTAAGAGAAATAAATCTAAAGGAAAGTATTTCCATTTAGACAAGTGACAACTTTAGATGTAATAAAGTTGTAAGTATCTTATGAAGTTTTAGGGGTCTATTTATTAAGCTGGGATGAGTCAAAAATCTGGAGAAAACGGCTGTTAATCTCTGATTTCTCATGCCTTAATCTCCTGCCTTAAACTCTGATTTCTTCTGCCTTAACCTATTTTATGTTGGTCACTACAGTCCCCATAGACCTCTGTGGGGACTGTGATCTTACCCTATTTAACAAGCGGTGAAAAGCAAACAAAGCTTTTCACCAGCAGCTATACATAACTAACGCAATCTCAAAATGGTGTTAGCTTACCTTCTCAATAGAGTCCATAGGTCTCCATCAGCACCAGAGAAGACGCTGTGGATACATCACCGGGTCCCATTGCTATGCAAATGTGCAACCTTAGACAGGCATGTGCAAAAGCCCTGCGGAGTCAATTCCTCCTTTTGCCAGCAGCTTCGGTGAAGGAGTTTTTAGTTTAAGAAGGAGGTTTCACCAGGGCTGTCCAATGAAACCTGGCATGATAAATACAAGCAGCAGTACATTTTGTAGTGATACAAAATGATGCTTACTGCTGCCCTCTAGCCACCAATATTAAAGACCCCTTATTTTCAAAATATGTTGGGTATGCTGGTAATATAGGGATACATCATCATACAACACAAGCATCTTACATCCTCTTTCTGCTGTGAAGAAACAAACAGAATTTCTTTGTCCTCTATGCAGACAGGATTATTGGTCCAACATATTATTTTATTGCTGCATCTGTGTGACAGACATTTGCGATTATATACATAAGAGAAGTGCAGTGTAGTGTAACTATCTTGCATCTGCTTTTGCGCCTAGCACACACTTAGATTCTTTTTTGTTGCACCCAGACTTGTTCCTTATTATACCCCAAACACACCACAGAGCAAAATGAACTGACAGCGTGGTCCTTACATCTCGATTTATTTTTTACTATTCTTTTACTAGATCACAACTATGTATGATGTTTATGGACATACTTGAGAACATGAGGTGACTCTCAATGTATTTCTTCCTGGTAAAATATTAATTTAAAATACATAAATTATATAGACTAGAAATACTGCAGAATGTGGAATTCACAAATACATTCTGCTGAATGATCAAAGTAAAAATTTAAACCTGTATTATGGATAACGTAAATTCACACCTTTAGGAAATAACCTGTCTGCTGGAAAATACCACTGCAACTTTACTCACCTCTACCAAGATGCTTCTGTTTGCCCTCTGTACCTTTCCATGTTGGAGTTTCCCTGCATACTAGGTGCAACAATCAGGAGAAAAACCTTAGCTAAATTCTCTAAATGAACTACCCACTAATTACATTTAATTGTTTATTTCCTGTATTTCCAATGATCATTATTAAGGTAGTCATTAACTCTGAAACTGGAAAGAGAGGAAAATAGGATTGTCATATATATTGTACCACTATATTAGGTTATTGGCACCCACTGGTAGGCGGCAGATGCTGTGTATTTAAGAGGGGCAAATGTCATCCCATTAAAAATAGTGGCTACTGTTGCCTCCAAACTGGCTTAATAAATTACATTTTTTTCACTCTCAAAACTGTGTGACAATATGCAAAGAAGGAAAAATCCTTAGGTTTATCTTCATGTATATTGAACGCTACAGTCTGTCCATCATTCAGTGCAATGCCAACATAAAAGACAACATCTGTGTTTGCTAAATGTGAACAAAATGGCTTTTGATTACTGTGCTTACCTCCCCTTTTCATAAATAGCATTAATATTTTATTTTAATTTCAGCTCCCTGTATTTCCACTAATCTAATCAGTTCTGTGACCTGTGAGACCCATTATTTGTCTGTGTCATGGGATGATGCCCCTGGAGCAATGACATACACGGTCACAGCTCGTAGCAGACAGGATGAGAATTCCATTAAAACCCAAAACACTTTCTATGAATTTAAAGACCTGTTCTGTGATGAGGAATATGACATCATCATAAGCAGTGAATCTGAAACGTGCAACAGTTTAGGAAACAGTTCTCTCCACGTTAAGACAAGTAAGTTTTAAGCAAAAAAAAAAAAGAAAAAGAAAAATCAATTAATATGGTTGGAGGGCAAAGAAACATTTTTTGTTTAAATATTTTTTTTCTAGTTCCTTGTCCACCCCGGATTTTGGAAGCCTATGCATCATGTGAAAATAATTCAGGCTTTATACAGTGGGATATTAGTCACAATGCTAGATCATATAAGGCTGTAGCAGAAGGAGTGAATCGCTTGTCCTGCAACACAACTGATACCAGCTGTGAGATCCCCAAGTTAGAATGTGGACAGAATTACACAGTTACCGTTTGGGCAGAAGATGGAATTTGCACGGGGCAAAGTAGTCCCAATGTGACATTTAAAACAGGTGGGTGTAATGTGTAGTTCATTGGTGTAATAACTGTAATTCACAGAGAATAAGCGAACGTGGGTCATGATCCAAAACTTATAGTACTTGCCAAACACAGAGAAGAAGCCTCTTGATTCCAGGACAGTTAGAAGATGTGTTCCACTAAGCAGTGCCATGAACACCCGTGGGATGAAAAGATTGTTTTTAGAGGAGTGAAAGGGGTTGAAAGTGGCCCAGTATTCAGACGTTGCAGGCCCCAGTGAGATGGCCATGCCCCTTGTAGTGTGACCATGTCCCACATCTCATGCAAGCCGCTGGGAGATATGTCACAGTGCAGTATATGGTAACAAAATGCAGTATATACTATTGCATGGTAAGAAAAGTAGCAAAAGTTTTATTAATATAACGGGTGCACTGGAAACATATAATAGGTGCAGTATGGCATCTTTAGTGATTGCATCTCCTGCATCTGCCACATTAATGTCCTTTGCCGTTTCTGCACCTTCTCTTCCAATGCCATGGAGGAAACAGTTACAAATACAGTTTCTATAAACAGTGCTGTACCAAAAACATTCACATATAATATAATATTTCATAACTTTTAGTCTTAAGAGAACTGAAACAAAGTGTCTCGAAGGAATTTTTATTAAAGTGATGACTTTCTTGTTCAAGTAATTTCATGTTGTAAAGTCTGTGTTTACTGTTCAAGCTTTACTATTAATATTATATTTCCTTATTTTCAGTGCCATGTGTGGTTCAGAATATTACCTCCACAGTAATGTGTCAGGACAATGCTCTCCATGTATCATGGAATGTCAGTTCTGGAGCAACTGCCTATTCTGCTACAGCTGTAGGAACCCAGGGGGATATTGTCATAGCAGACACGCCAGACCCCAACTGCCTGTTGTCTCCACTGCAATGTGGGGAAGTTTACAGCCTGACAGTTTTGGCTATGAATGATGAGTGTAAGAGTTCAGAGAGCGCTGCAATGAAAATCATATCTGGTGAGTGTCCTGGTACCAAGGATAAATTGAGTTATAATTTAGATTTATGACTTTATGTAAAGAGAAGAAAGACTTCTGCATTAGTATGGTTGCAAATGTAATCTTATTGAATAGAACAAACTCCATAAACTATGTAGTTGTTACATCATTGAATGATCCTGGCATCCTAAGGTCAGCCATCCTGTCTTCGGTTTCAGTCACTTGAGGGGGTCTTGATATGGTACCATGACCTGTAGTATAACATTCCTTCTGAGATTTATCAAAGTTTAATTTCATTGGTGGTTTTGAAACTGCTGCACATCGGCAGTGATTTTGCTGTAGAAGCAGTTTGGAGAGTGTAAAACTGTAAACGCTGGCGATGTTCGGTGGTTTACAAAGCCCTAAATCGCATGTGGTTTAGCCCAAACTGCATACAGTTTAGGTGAAACACCATTATTAATGTCAAATAAAAGAAAACCTGGGTACCTGCTGGTACCCCTGGGCGGTGGGTATCAGGAAAAAAGAATGTGCCTCCTATATTAATTGATTAGTCAACAATACCAATGAGAGACTTCTCCTGATTAGCTACCCATCTATAACGTAGGCAGGCTTGCTGGACTTTAACTCATTTGTGCCGGTAACTCCTAGTGTGCAGTCCGCTTCGTTGAAATGGGTTTTTACTCCCAATGGATTAAGACAAGAAGATAGTAGGAATGTATTAATTACCCTGCACTACAAAAAAAATAGTTATTATTAATTTATTTACTAATAAAGGGGTACAGCTGAACTATTTACTAATCAAGAAGCAAAGCTGAATTATTTACTAATCAAGGGAGTTATTTATATATTAATAACAGAGGCAATATTCATTATTCTATTAATATAGGGGGCATATATTTATACTCCCTGGTACCCATTGGTCAGGGGTGCCAAGAAGGACCCATTGCTACTTACCAGTGGGCCAGGCATCTCTAGGACCTGAAGAGGTTCGGGACAATCCTAAGTAGCATGGCCTGTTAATGAAGGAGAGGCAGTTTTTTGCTTTGTTCTTTTAAACTTTTTTCATTTATTTATTTAACTTTACAGTTTGAACTTTCACATCATTCTCAACCAACTCTTTTATCGAGCACGTATTGCCTGTAGAGTTTATTAGTCCCCTATATAAAGTTTCAATATATTTGAAAACCATACCCTTTCATGCAAATTGGAGTTAATTTTATTTTTTATTATATTTTTTATATTTTTTGTAGAGGTTTATTTCAGAGTGGATGAATGTGTATGCTAATCACTTCATCCCAGAATCTATAAGTGTATGTGTCTTCTGGATTCTCTTGTAAATTAAGAAAATCTCAAAGGTTCCAATAGATTTTTTGTCCCTATGTAGACTATTTGAGGTTCCCATATCTCTGGACTATGGATAAATCAGTTTGTACTTCCCTATAGAGTTGATGATTATTGATTATTATTATTATCATTGATTTGTAAGGAGCCACACTGTTCTGCAGCACCGGACAGTGGGGTGAACAGGACATACGCCAGGTAGACAAAAAAATAGACATGAAAACAAAGAGTATGGAGGGACCTGCTCAGGAGGGAACTTAAGTTCTGATTAGAAGAGGGCACAGCTGAAACAAGAGGAGTGAGTATGGTTCACAGTTATTGGGACAATTGTAAGGAAGATTGAGTGTGGGTAGTAGAAATGGGGGTAGGATAAGTGCTAATAAAGAGGTGCATTTTCAGAGAGTGTTTAAAGATTTGAAAGCTGTAGGAGATTCTGATGAGGAGTAAGAGGGAATTCTACAAGCTAGTAACAAGAGAAGTCTTGTAGGTGGGAGCGAATAGTGGTTATGAGAGAAGACACAAAGTGCAGATCAGAGGTAAATCTAGAAGAATTGGATGGAGAGTATTTTGAGATGAGATTTGATGTCTTTGAAGGTTTGTTGTTCTACAGGGCTTTGTAGGTAAAGGTGAGTAATTTGAATTGAATTGACACGTGGAGTCAGTGTAGGGATTTGCAAACTGGTGCAGCAGATGTGGAGCTTCAAGAGAGCAGTCTTGCTGTGGCATTGAAGATGGATTGAAACAGATATAGATGGGTAAGGGGAATGCCATATAGGAGGAGGTTGTAATAGATAGTGTTGGTATATTCATGTGGATATAGCATAGATAGAATTGGTTAAACAAAATAGTACAGAAGGGAAAAGCTCAAGGGAAGAGAGGTAGATTTGGGTGTCATCAATGTACAGGTGGTACTGGAGGAGAATGAGAGGTTTGGACAGGTTGTGGTTTAAGTAGTGTTGGGACATCCAAGTGGATATGGAGGAGAGGAAACACATGATTTAAAAAGAAAAGAGAGAGTTAAGTGATGAGGTAGTTTTTAGCAGCTTTGACTCTTTAAACCTGAAGAGGTGTGATGGGGGATGGAAGGAGTGTTATAACGTAAGGAATGTACAGTTAGGACGTGTTTAAGCAATTTCATATGGATTCAAACTCGGATGTTGTTGCAGATACTGCTGAAAAACGTTTGGTTTTTTTGCGGATTGTTAGGTAGGTACAAGTAGCGGATGGTGATGATGAACAACCAAACTAGCAAACTGCTTGTTAATAGTAGTTTGCAAATGATTTGCAGACACTGTTAAGTTTTTAGTAGTCGCTCTGCCATACATTAGGATTTATCAAGCGTGTTGTAGCAAAGATTAAGAAAAATTAACTCCATGCGGTATACATAAGTTTACACTTGTGTGCAACTTTTTCAATCACAAGTTACGCTTGCGTTACACTCAGTTGGGCCCACAATATATAATTAATATAAGTTCCTTATTAAAGGCATGAGTTTGGAGCTTTTATCACCAAGGTCAATCCATATGTGCACTCAAGTTAAACAGCCAGGCAGTAATTAACCATTAATGGTAATAACACACGTTAATTTGTATTATCTGCATCTTCTAGCACCTTGCAGCCCGATGCATCTTACAGCTTCATCAGACTGTGAAATAAAAGGAGCATCAGCCTCTTGGGAACGTAGTGTTGGAGCCGTGTCATATATTGCAGTATTTCATGGGCCGGATGGAGATGACGTTTCCTGCACTTCAACATCCACCTCGTGTTCAGTGTCTGGACTACACTGTGGACAAGCTTACAACGTCACAGTCACAGCCTTTGACGGCAGTTGTCACAGCGTAACAACAAATACAACAATTGTTACAACAGGTAATTATACCATAATAAAATGAACAGCGTGTTTCAGCTTGGTGTACATATTTATTAAGTTTTATATGAAAGCCAACTATGCAGAAACAAACATAAAAGCAAAATAGTGAATAATTGCTGCTTATTGGTGATAATGTCATCCAAGCAAATATGAACATGAAGTGGGTCAGTAGGTAATTGAAATACTTTTTTAAAATCATGGTTAAAGTTCTGTCCAAAGCTAAAAACAAAATACATGACCTAATTTACAAAGTTCAGTTCATATTCACCACAAAACTCCTTAGATGGTCCACCCCGCAGACTTCAAGACAGGGCTGGTGCTAGCATGTCTGGCGCCCCCTGCAAAAAAAAAATTTTTGCCCTCCACTTTTATAAATTATTTGTTAATTCAATACTGCATTTTCTTTTAAAACAAAATCATATAATAAACTTTAATAAAGAGAGTAATAAAAATAAATACATTAAACAGCAAACATGATTTTCTATGATTAATATAAATGAAGAATATTTATTTTTTGTAATAAGATCTTACACTCTTTGCAAATTAGTTTGGTTGTGCACCCTCCTCCATCACATTTTTGTTTCCTCCATCACACTGTACGCTCTCAATCATCACACTGGACCCCTCTTCAACATCACACTGTGTCCCCTTATGATCCCACTGTGCCCCTTCAACATCACACCCTACACCCTTATCCCACTCATCACACTGTGCCCCTTCAACACCACACTGTGTCCCCTTCTGATCCCACTGTGCCCCTTCAACATCACATTGTGCCCCTTCAACATTACACTGTGCCTTTTTCAGCGTCACACTGTGCCATGGTGCCATCTTTATCACACTGCCCCTTCATCATCACACTGGGTCCCTTCATCATCACTGTCCCCCTCCTTCATCATGCCCCCTCCAAATCCCACTGTGCCTCTGCTTCACACTGTGTCCCCACCTCATTCCATTGTGTCCTCTCCATCATCACTGCCCACCCCCTCGTCCATCACATTGCTGTCCACCTGCATCGCATTGCTATCACCATCATCACTGTTCCTCCCTCCTTTCTCCTTCATCACATTGTGCTCCCCCCATTGCTGTACCCTGCATCGCATAGTTGTCACCATCAACAATGTCCCCCCTCCTTCATCACATTGTGCACCCTCCATAGTTGCCCCCTGCATCACATTGCTGTCACCATCATCACTGTTCCTCCCTCCTTCATCACATTGAGCTCCCTCAATTGCTGTCCCCTACATCACATTGTGCGTCCTTCATTGTTGTCTCCTGCATCACTTTGTAGTCACCATCACCACTGCCCCCCCTCCTTCATCACATTGTGTGCCCTCCATAGCTGTCCCCTGCATCACATTGCTGTCACCATCACAATGGTCCCCTCCCTCCTTCATCACATTGTGCGCCCTCCATAGCTGTCCCCTGCATCACATTGCTGTCACCATCACCACTGCCCCCCCTCCTTCATCACATTGTGCTCCCTCCATTCTTGTCCCCTGCATCACATTGCTGTACCTATCACCACTGTCCCCCTCCTTCATCACATTGTGCGCCCTCCATAGCTGTCCCCTGCATCACATTGCTGCCCCCTCTGTTCTTGTTGTACTACATATGAATAGAGAACAATAGAGTTTTAGCCTTCTTTTAACATCACTATAAAGTAAATTTGAGCTGGCAACTCATAACTCCTGCGAAGATGCACTAATCATCCTGATACAGCATATGTTGGTCCTGGGCTCTCTTCTTTTTTTTATTTTTTTATCCAGCGCCCCCTCTGTTCCTCTGTTCTTAACTTACCTATCTATGACCTTATTTTCTTCTCTTCCTTTTCTTCTGTCTTCTTCTCTTCAGTCTTTTCTTCTTCTCTTCTTGCTCTCCCGGTGCGTGGCTTCACTCTGCGCTGTTCCTCACTGACAGTGTTGGGACATGATGATATCACACTCCAACAATATCAGTGAAAAAGGAGCAGAGGGAAAGGGGAGGATGGCAACGAACGCCGCCAGGCTTTTTCTAATTTTATTTTAATGCCGGGAGACAAGCGGGAATGGCGGGCAGAGGAAAGCTCCTCACAGGCATGGTGCCCCTTGCCTTGCTTACCCCGCTTACCGCATTTCGCCAGCCCTGGTTCAAGATGTACAATGCTCCCAGGGGGCACCTCTGAAAACCAGAAGATCACCTCCTACCATTTTAGAACCATCCCTTTCATTAAATAAAGCTTTGAGCTTAAATGAGAGTGGGGATATATTGGGACTGCCTTTATTCTATATGACACATTTGTGTGTTTATTTTACATTGGGAATTAGAAATATGCCTTTATTTCCAATGAACTGTGACCTGATGTCCACTAGCACAGAGCTACTGGAAAATTTAGTTTGTTTTGTGAAATAGAAATGTCTATGTGCCTTTCCACACAGCAAGGCACACCCCAAAAAATGCACCCTTTCCACTCCTTTATCTCATTATAATCATCTTGCTCCGCAAAATGAAATCTTATTTTTGGAATAAATGTGATAATGGTTTTTACAGCAGAATAATTACATTTTTACCAATACCGTAATCTACAAACATTTATCTATGATTAAATATGTCAGATGTTTTTTATGCTTTCAAAATGTCCCTTTTGTCCATTGTAATCCATTTCTCTCTATTAACAGTGCCATGTACTCCCACCAACATTGAGGCCAGCATAAACTGCTCTGCAATGGATATTATGAATGTCACATGGTCTCCCAGCAGAGGGGCAGAATCCTATGTAGTGTTGGCAAAGGGGCATGATGGGCATACACTCTCGTGTAACACAACAACTGATACTTGTATCATCAATGCAGTGCACTGTGGAGACAATTATACAATCTCAGTGACAGCCTGGAACACTGACTGCAGCAGTGATACTGTCACCATAGAGGCTGTGGAAACAGGTAATAATGTAGGCGACTGTAACTTGAGATAGAACAACATTGTATGGTGAGATGAAAGCTGTTTTTTTGACAATAAAATGTTTGCTCTCATGAGACATTTGATGGAAATAATGAGGCTGATTCATTAAGGTGTGCAAAATGAACGCATTGTGCGTTCTTTAAAGACACACATAAATTGGGCTTACACACCTCCATATTCAACAAAGAGCTAATCTAAAGATATGTCTGTTGATGAATATGGGTTTGGTCTGCTTTTCTCTAACAGACAATACACTACAATACATCCAATACATATGTTGAAGTTAAAGTCCCAAAAGAACACACAGAAAAAAAAAAAATAATAATAATGTGACCTGTTAAATGCATAGTCATTAATGACAAAGCAGTTTAAAGAAAAAAGTTTCTTTTAATTTTGTTTTACCCTAAAATACATTTATTAGTATGTTATGAACGTCAACTGTGCATCAAATGCATTTTTACAGTTTGCATACACAGCCGTCATCATGTAGCTGGTGCAAGTGATAAGACAGAAAAACATGCACCTTTGAGATGCCCAAAGCTTGAATCGGATGCTGCTGCGTACATTCGAGCTTGGCACCCTTACTGTAAATTGACTACAGTCATATGCCTATATGCCCCTGAAATTGTAGGTTGTAGTAAGAGTCCTCTGTGCTCGAAAATGAATTGGATGTTACTGCGTTCTCTGGCGTATGGTTTGTTTCTGGGCAAGCGCATACTGATTTTACGTAAAATACAGCACGTATTGGTATTTACGTTACTTAATGAATTAGACCCAATATAGATAATTAATTAATTAGTCAAGGCAATGTATTCACACCAGGGTAAGCCAGGGCGAAGCCCTGTTACCATTTTTTGCTGCCAGGGCGAATGTAAGAGGAATAGGCCTTTGTTTTTATTCTTGGGGTAGTGACTTCTGCATGGTTGCCATTTTCTTGATCTGTACATTGGAATATGTGACTCTATTCATAATTCCTTTTTGTAAGTTAATGTTATTTAAACTAATAGGGCTACAGTTAGCTAGACATTTGCACCCTTTAGCTGGATGTACTCTTAGGGGCATATTCAATTGTCGGCGGGTTCCGCTGCGGAAAAACTAATACCGTTAATACGGTAATCTCTCGCTGGATTTTAGCTCGCAGCTCCCTGAGCTGCGAGCTGAAATCCAGCGAGTAAATTACCGTTACCGTATTAACGATTTTCGGCAATCCCGCCGACAATTGAATATGCCCATTAATGCTAAATGAGGCCCATAATCTTTTCTACATGTTCATCATACTAGCCACACTTACTATTTAGCTTAGGTGCAATTAGTATTTTGCATGACCATTCATACAGCTTTCCCACAAAGGGCTTTGCACACTGTTATATACTTAAGTGACTAGTATAGCTCTGGCATTTTTTTATGACATTGCTGCCTAGACACATATATGCACAGACAGAGCCATAGCTTAAAATTGTAATGCTTGGGGCGAGAAGGAAACATGCTGCCCCTTAACCCTCAGCTTTAACCAAGTTTACCTAAAATACTCATAATCTTTCGCCCCCTTCAGTATTGCGTCCTGAGTGGTCACGGCCCTAGTTACGGCCCTGCCGGCACACAAGTGGAGCTGGGTACACACTACAGGTTTTTCGACCTATAATTGTGTCAATCCCACTATAAACGACTGTTAGGTCCGATATTGCATTAGTCTGTACACTCCCACGATCATGTTTTATTGTACCAATGCACATCGTATCATTTGATTTTTATAACCGGACTAAAAATCACTATAAACAATGGAACGGGCAAATTCTGCAGTGTGTATGCACTCGGAACCAGCAGTTTCCATAAATCTCTATGGAGTTTACAGAGTTATAATTTTTTCAGCAGATGGTTATGAAAGATGAGGAGCACAGATATGAAGGTAAATCTGGTATACATATGAATCGGCATGCTCATCAGGACTTTCAATCATTGGTGAAATTGTCACAGATATCTCATCCGGAGACATTTTCTGCAGCGTATACCCAGCTTCCTTGAGAGAGACTATCTGAGTACACAGATTAATTTTGATAATAGCTGCCTGTCACTTTTATATATTTTAACTAACACTTATCTCTTTTGTCGTTCAAGAAATTTTCTTCTGTGACTGTGACAATGTAACTAAACAACTGGACATATTTGTCTAACATTCATAAATATTTTTATTACTATTGTTGAATTACATTTATAAGTATAGTCATTTACAGAGTATTGTTACTTTTTATTTGAAGTGCACAATAAAAAGGTTTTGTACAAATAAACATACATTTTTTTTCTTAACTGCACAAAAAATGAGATTGGTTGCTTTGGTCATAGCACCTTTTTCTATGCACCAGTTTTATAAATACCATCACTGTTATGCAGATAATAAATGTTAGCTCTTTGTCAAATATTTATTGTTTTTGTACGCAGTTCCATGCACTCCTGATTTGGTTGAGGTGGAGATTGACTGTTTGACACATGAAGCCCTGGTGTCCTGGCAAGAACATAATATCCATCCAAGTTACCACACAGCAGTTACAAGTGATCCATTGGGGATGGAGCACTCCTGCTCTACTTTTCTCTCCTCTTGCCATATTTCTGGCCTGGAGTGTGGGCTGGAGTACAATTTTCAGGTGTATTCCACTAATAGTCAGTGCAGCTCATTAAAAAGTGTGGTATACAAATCTATGACAGGTGAGTGCTGGTTGAATCTATGACAGGAACACTCATTATTGTATGTTTAGGGTCAGTCTAAAAATATCTGAGCTGCATGGTGAACACAAGGTCAAGCACTGCTGATTGTAAAGGTTATTTTATCTCCAGTTATTTAAAGTAATAAAGAGTGGTGGAGGTAATTATAAAGATCCCATTGCAATGACCTCCATATCTTTTACTTGTTTATTTAAACTACGCTCCCTTCTCCGATGCAGTTGGAGAGGTGGTACATTGCTATATTAAAGTGATCGGCAGCCTCAGAGTTTGTCTTACTATATGTTCACTGAACTGGAACTGACTGCATATGCCTACACAGCTGCTTCCTGGTTCAGTACCAGTTCAGTAAACAGCTAGCAGCAGAGCCGGATTTAGACCTCATGGGGCCCTAGGCAAGATATTGGCTTGGGCCCCCCCCCCCCTTCATACACACAGTGGCCCCTCACACACACATAATACACACACAGTGGCCCCTCACACACACATAATACACACACAGTGGCCCCTCACACACACATAATACACACACAGTGGCCCCTCACACACACATAATACACACACAGTGGCCCCTCACACACACACACACACAGTGGCCCCTCACACACACATAATACACACACACACACACATAATACACACACACACACACACAGTGGCCACACGCAGGGGAGGGCTGGCAGACTTTAGCCCGGGGGGCAAGCACATAGCTCTGGCCCATAAGTAGCGGCCCATCCTTAAAGGGTGGTTTTTGGTACAATATATATTTAGCTATATAAAAAGAGACTATTTTAGTGTTGCTTAATCCATATATATATTTTTATGCCCAGGCCCAGAGCTGGATTAAGGATCTGGGGGGCCTGGGCACTTTAGACAGGTTAACCCCCTATGATGTAACATGGTTATCATTTTAGACACATACACAGGCAATACTGTGTGCACTACTCTTAGGTGTACACAGTTCTGCCTTCAGGAGCAGTACACGGTGAAGCGGGATATACCTCCCAACTCTCCTAAGTGAAACAGTCACCCAAATTCGGGACTGTCCCACCAGATTCAGGACAGTTGGCAGACTGTCCTGCTCTCCTACCTGTTCTTGTCACGGTCTCCACTTGTGGCTGCTGGTTACTTTAGCTCATTTGCTGGTTGTCTGGATCCTGGAATATTGGAGGCCCTATTTGGAAAAAAATTGGTACATAAAATTTAGAAAACTCCAACTAGTCCCAAGTGTTAATTAATAGCACCCACATTTTATAATTAGGCCTCCCTCCAGCCACAACATTAAAACAATATTCACATTTGCTAAATAGATCTCTTTCCCTCCAACCAACCCTGACATTAGATAGCACACACATTTAATATATAAACCTATTTCCCTCCCTCGAAAACAGACCCAGCAATAATTTAAATAGCAATTACATTTAACAAATATTACCATTTCCCACAACAATCACAGACTTTAAAAATACATAATCACATTTAATAAATAGACCTCATTTTCCACAAACAGTCCACAATCAATAAATAGCTTCCAAACCACCCCAGCATTAAATTAAAGGTCTAATTACCCCATTATAAATTCATAGGCCCCACAATTAAATTAAATTGCCCCATCATCACCCCACAAATAAAATAGCACACAATAATTAGCCCCACCTGCACTCCACAATTAAATAGCCTACCTCCCACATTGTATTAAGAACCTCCACACACACTAACTACATTCATTTACTGCCTCCCCACACACTACATCCATTTAATGCCTCCCCACACACTACATTTATTTACTGCCCCCACACACTACATTAATTTACTGCCTCCCCACACACTACATTCATTTACCGGCCTCCCCACACACTACATTAATTTACTCCCGCCCCCCCCCCCCACACACACACACACACACACTACACGAGTCGCGCGCGCAGGGGGGGGGTATTGTGCCACGAGTCGGGGGAGGGGCCACATTTTTTTTAAAATATATTTTCTGGTGTCCCCCCCTTCTGGGCCCCCTGAGAGCCGCTAGGCCCTAGGCAGGTGCCTAGGTTGCCTAGCGGTAAATCCGGCCCTGGCTAGCAGGCTAGGCTCTGGTGGCACTTAGAGTATGTACAGGTCTCAAATATCTTTAAAATCTACAAGAGTTAGAAGCTATATGCTGAGCTGCTATCTTAACAGCCCAGGTGGCAACTGTTCCCAGACAGATGCAGCTGCACTGTTCACCACTGGTCCAGGAGGTCCCATAAGACATTGGGCCCTGGACACAGTCCCCCTATGGCTCTGGGTGTAGTGACAATTGCCCAGTTTGTCCCTTCCCACCCAACAATAGCCATGTAGAGATCAGGTAGAATTTTAAATGCACATTTGTAAACAAAAGCGTTTTTCTATAAATGGTTTAATAATATACTTAACCACCACTTTCATTTTTGCCTGATAATGATGAGCTACTAGTACTAAATTTGGTATTTGTTTTTAATACAGCTCCATGTGAACCAAAAGATATTACTGCATCTGTACATTGTGAGAACAGTGATGCGTTAATAACTTGGACAAAGACCAGAGGGGCCGTATATTACATGGCCACACTGTCTGGAATTGGGACAAGCTTGAGTTGTAATGCTACTGATACCAACTGCTCATATTTCGGATTGCAGTGCGGCCAAACCTACAATGCTTCTGTAGTGGCCATGGATGGCAAGTGTACTAGTGGGCCCTCCACTATAAGTACATTTAAAACAGGTATGCTTGTAGGATACATTTAAGATTAATTATAAAGATCATAGCAAAAATGTCACTTGTTTGATTTTTGTCTAAGAGCAGTTAACTAACAAGTTGTTTATATGAGGTGATCCTCTTATGTTAAATTTATCACAATAAAAATATCCTATAATCAATTTGGATTTCAATACAATTGTTTGAAAGACTAGGGGGTAAATGTATTAACATGTGGGTTCTTCAACACCCGCGAGTTCAGCGTCTTCGGCGATTAAATTTAAAGCGGCGCTGCATTGTAAAGGGAAACTTCCCTTTACAATGCAGCGCCACTTTAAATTTAATCGCCGAAGACGCTGAACTCGCGGGTGTTGAAGAACCCGCATGTTAATACATTTACCCCCAGATGTATTTAACATGTTGCCTTTATCACATACACAAAAAATTTACATTTTCTACAATGTTACTTAGATAATATTTATTGGGGTAGTGAAGTTTTGTTTGTTGATGGTCTCTAAATATAACATGGCATTTTAACTAATATTTGTACCTGACGAGATCAGTGAAACCCCATAAAATGGTCATGTCTCTTTTATGTAGCTCCATGCCAACCCCAGGGTTTGAACATTGGCCTTGATTGCAGCAGCCAAACAGCTTCCATGTCCTGGGATGAGAGTGATGGGGCCCAATTGTACAATGTACTCATTGAAAGCCTCAATGGGACAGTATCTTCATACACCACAAGCCATATCTCCTTCAGCTCTGATGTTTTACCTTGTGGCCATACTTATGGTTTTACTGTTATGGCACTTGGTGGAACGTGCAACAGCTCCAGGAGTCTTACCCTTTATGAAAACTCAGGTAATAAAATATCTAATTCTTCCACATATTTATGGAAATGTAAGTATGTTTGAAACTTTATCCAACAGGACATACTGTACTTGGAATTTTAGATTCATTGTAGTAGTCAACAGTTCAAAGGGTTTAGTGAAACTAAAAATACATCACTTCAGTTACTGGCCCTGCCTCATTTATGAATTGTATCAATCTGCAGCTTGTATGGAACATTTATGTCAGCTTGGAGACTGGCTAATGACTGGCTAATCAATATTGCAAGCTCTGGCTTTGTCCTGTGAAAAGATAGAGAAGCACCACCTTCGCAAGCAATCGCTACTTTCTATACAGAACAGATAGCAAGATGGACATCTTTATTTCAGTATCAAACATTCATTATTTCAAGTGTCAGTTCAGCAAAACAAATGCTTTGATATAGTGTGTTGTCCAAAAAATGGTTGTAAAGGAGAGCAGTAGTCCACTGACCAGGATCATTGCCATTTGGTGGCTCCTCTCCAATAGCTATTTTTCCTGTATTGGATGGCAAGGAACAAAATTTAAATCAGTGTTTCTAACATATAAGAGCTTCTCATGTGATAAGAGCACTGATCAGTCCCTGTTATGTGTAGGAAACACAGAACTTCAAAATTCATTCTTGTGACTGCCGCACAATACAGAGCGCTTCCGTGTGAACATTGCACAATACAGAGGGCATCCTTGTGACCATTGCACAATATAGAGAGCATCCTTGTGACCACCACTCATTACAGAAAGCAAAATGTTAATTTTATTGATACAAACTGTATGGTTAGGGCCTGATTCTTTGTTGGACATAACATACATGCAACTTTAGTTTAACAAATGAACATGGAGCATAATTACAGCTGTATTCAAATCTAAGTGGATTTGAAAAAATATTTCCATATGAATTTGGGTATAAATATACTCTGGCTACATGTGACCATATGTCGATGGACAGGACAAAGTGCAGGATAGGCTCATGCTTATGTGCCAGAGCCATAACTTAGAATTCTAGTGCCTGGGGCGAGAAAGACAAATGCCGCCCCCCTAGCCCTCAATTTTAACCAAATGAACCTAAAATATTCCTAAATTGCGCCCCCCTTCAGCGTTGCACCCTGTGCGATTGCCCCTGTCGCAGAGCCCTAGTTACAGCCCTGATATGTGCAATATAAGGTCACATCGGAACACATACATAAAAAAAACAGTTTAACAATAAATTAACAACTCTTAGAACTGTAATCATTAATAAAAAGATATGTATTTTTTTTTATTGTTTAAACAGTAAGTACATCAATCAAGATGTTCTTAGTGCATACTGTACAAACACAATGCCTTTTTATAGTCTATCTTAATTGCATACATATGTTATGTGATAGCTAGTGGCACGCTTACATGTAGTTTTTAATACAAATACAAAGACTATGCCGTGTTAGTTATCACTATCAGTTGGCACTTACACCTTCCCTGTACTGGTGCAAATGATACGGCTAAAAAACACATACTTAAGAGAAACACAGAACTTGAAATAGCCGCATCTGCCTTGTCACGCCCTCGACATGTCCTTACTGTACATGGTTTACATTCATTCACTCCTTCCATCCCCCGTTCCACTCTTCAAGTTATAAGCAGTCATAAGTGTAATTTACGTCCAGACACGAATTGCATGCAATTGCGCTCATTGACATATTGTTCCTTTCTCTGCATGTGAAGAGCTATTTCACGCAAGATTAGGCACGCAGTGGGCCTTACGTCCAGAAATGATCCAAGCCCTCAATGTGTGAGAATGTGATCATCAACTGACATTCCAAGTATAACATTGAACACAGCTGGATTACATTGTATGGAATTTATATTGCTTTTATATCCATTCTGGCCTACTCTACAATTAATTAAGCTACTCAGTTTATTTCTAGCACTGATGTCATTAATGACAATGATTGGCTATAACATTGCTAATGTCACTGTTTTCCTCTGGTCTTGAAGGAACATTATGCTAAACATTAAAAACAGAATATTTTATATAGCCATTCTTGCCCAATAAATACTCTCATTTTATTGGAAGGACAGAAAATATATAGGGTTTGGGATGCCATTAAAGTGTATATTTAAAATTACATTACTGATTACAAGAAATGAGATTAGTTTAGATTAATCTGACAAATCTGAGTTTTACATATCTAATTCAAACCTCAGATTGACTTGAAATTGCCCTCTTGTATCTGAAAGAGAGGCAAAACAGAATTTTTACATGATTGAAGGTCAGGTCTCGTGAGATTTGGATGCCACCAACCAAAGCTTCTGCCTTTCTGGGAGATGCATTCATGCTCGAATCTATGTGCATAATGCCATATCAAAAGCACAACTAAGGGTGTTCACAGATCTGTTGTGCTATATAATCCTGGGGATTTCTGGAGCACTTATCTGCATTAGTCTTCATTCTGCATTAATTTAGTGACCTGGCATAGTGGTTTTGCTCTCATGTACTGTAATAATTATGCCATTTGATTTGAAATAACTGTGTGTGTATAATGCTGAAGATGATGACTTGCTCATTTCTAATAATGTTATGCATTACTATATCTGCAAAATATGTGTAGTTTGAATGATTTTGAATATTATGTAATGATGGGAATAGATGAAAAATACTGATATTTACATGTGTTAGCAAGTAATTAATGGTTGGTGATAACTGGATTATGTGGAACTATCTGTAATTATCTTTATTGGTTTTCCAGCTCCCTGCACACCCATGAATGTCACATACACCAAAAATTGTCCCACTACCATGGCTTTTGTCACATGGTCAGAAAGTGAAGGCGCTATTGACTATCATCTAACAGCCATTGAGTCTGGAGGAATGCAGACATATTGTAACAGCACCAATAGCACCTGCTGGTTAATGGATTTAAAGTGTGGATTGTCCTATTATGTCGAAGTGGTGGCTGTAGGCCAGAGATGTAGTAGTAACACAAGCTCTTTAGTACTTTTGGACACAGGTAACCAGCGCTTACTTTCATTATTATCTACATATACACATCACATACTGTGAATATGACCAGATATCTATAGATCCAATGCTGAAAACACTGAAAACCAACTGCAGATCAGTATAAAATAGAAAAAGTATATTTACAAGTCTTGAAGTAGCCTCAACAGTGCAGTGATGAATCATGTTATTGGCCATTGCTGTAAAACTGAGGATTTAATTTACAAAGAACACTGGATGCGTACCACAACTCACATTGGTTTGCCCCATGGACCATAAGGTACACATCTACTCTCCACTCTCGGGAGATGTCTCTGCAAAGTGGAGGGTCGCCTTGGTTTGTGGGGAGCCGGAAAAAAATTATATAAGATTACAGACTTCTACATCTTTACATCAGCCCCTTACATTAAAATAAAGTTTATCCATTGTCTCCTAAAATACTGATAAGTTTAACAACATTTTTTACTTAAATTAGTCACTGCACTGTCTGTTTGTGATTACTGATGTGAGATACTGAGATTCCACATCATTGACTAAAGACTAGTTGAATTTCTATTAATGTGAGAAAAAACAATTAACACGGATGGTGAGCTCCAGTCAGCGTCTCCCAATTACTTTGATGTACAGATTAATTACAATTGGCCAGTTCATTTCAATGGGGTTTCTTCATGTAGTGTAAAAGTTGGAAACGCCATTGAAGTAATTCTGCTTTTGAAATGAATGAGAAGGCTCAGAGATTCTTGGTGAAATCATGTCTTTGAAATCAAAATAAAATTTGTACAAATCACATGGTTTTAAAATAAAATTATTTGACAGACCTGAAATTTTGGACAATGAATTCCAGAAAAGAAGAAGTTAACAATATCTAGAAATTTTGATCAATTTAAAAAGGGTGAAAAATCAAACCCCTAAGATTTTTAATTAAAGAGGAATAAACAGGATTATACACAGAGGGCCTGATTCATTAATGAAAGCAAAGCACAAAAAAAGGAATACATTTGTTCCTGGACAAACCATGATACAATGCAATGGGTGCCTATTAGTTTATTATATTACACATAAGTAAAATACTAGCTGATATTTCATGTAGCACACAAATACTTCATAGCTTTTTTTACACTGAAATTTAAGTTTATCTAGAACACTCCCTACCCCAACCATAAATCTGTCCCCACATTTTAAATTTTCTTCCGCGTCCAAAGCAACATGGTTTTGCCAAGGTCCAATTTTCCCCCTTTTTTTTTTTTTGCTTTGCTTTCTTTAATGAATCATTTTGATTGCAGAAGCCTCTTTCCATTGGTCCTGGGGAAATTAACAGAATAGAGGTAAAGGTATGGGGAAGGAAAACTTGGGGGATATAGGAAGTGTCACATAGTTTGAAAAGTATAACGATCAATAGTATAATAATGAACTAAAAAAAAGTGTTTTTAATATAGTAAACCTATTAAAAATATGTTTTATTTTTGGCAGCCCCTTGTCTTCCAAAGAATGCTGCAGTGCACATGGAGTGTGAAAATAGCTCTGCCACTTTTTCATGGGAGAGAAGCAGAGGGGCACTGGGCTATCTTGCCATGGTGAAAAAAAATGAGGACTTTGTATACTCCTGTGACACTATAGAGACAAACTGCACTGCCCCAGACCTGAGTTGTGGAGATTCTTATTCCTTCTCAGTGTTGGCTACAGACATGCAGTGCAACAGTTCATTTACTACACCCATTGTATCTGGTGTGGGTAAGTTTCAGAACTAGAAATATGTGTGATAGTTACAACACTTGTGTCTCAACTATTAAACACATTTTGATATAAAGTTATATTAATTTTCTGTCTTTACATTAAATAGGTGAATAATGTATATACAGAGTAAATTACAATTTTGGTTAAAGGCAAGGTGAAATTGGTTCTCGGCAAAAATGTATTTACGCCTGCATTGTCAGGCTGAAAATAAAAAAGTATTCTTATTGTTCTAACAGAGTGTAACATTCTTATGATGGAAAAATTTCACTGCTTCTCCTTAATGTTTATATAAATATCAGAGATGACATCTTTTAGACAGTATTAGCAGCAGTAGTTTGGGTCTCTCTCTAGTTTTCTGTGAGAATATGGGCAAATTTAGACTGGTACCAGGGTTATGGTACAGCACAATTTGATTTTGGAGTCAAGATAAATGCAAGAGACCCCAGATATTTTTTTTACTAACTTAAATAACGGACAAACATCAACTCAACTATATCTTGCCAACATTTTTTTAACACTGACCTAGTAAAACATTAACTGATGGCCGGTCTATATTGTGCCCCTAACCCTAATAAAAACTATATTCTAATCTAACTTACTAACCTATAGCTGACCTAATTAAACACTAATGTCATATGCTAACTACCAACTAACGTAACCAACGTTATAACTATATAAACCTATATTATACTAACAAACTAACTAAACTATCTATGCTATACATGCTTAATATAATAAATTATCTACACGGCTGCCTCCATGTATTCCTTCACAATCTAGCTCATAGGTAATTTTTTTTTAAAAAAGTGTTGAAATAGGTGGAATAATTGCTGACCCACTGAAATAGATGAATTCACCAGAGCATGATTAAAGACAGCCTATCAAGAGGCTTCACATTGGCTCTTTATTTGTACAGTACATACTGCCTTATCTACTTAATTAAAGGACATAATAAAAACTGTGTTCTTTCATGACCCTGATTGCACAGTACAGAGCTCTCTTACAGGGCAGTTTCCTTGTAATGTCAAAGCAGGAGTGCCGTGTGGTATGGAGGACATCAGCCTAGGAGAGAGCGTAGTGTGTGCTCAAAACCCCAGAAACCTAGAGTGCCCTATATTATGTCTTCTCTAATGGGGCAACACTGCTGTGCAGGTACCATATGTTTTGAGAAAAGCATAGCACACAAAGAACTATAGTATTGAATAAAAAAGTAACAATGATAGAATTTTTAACTTTTAGTCTAATCATATTAAATGCATCTTTGTTTGAAATGAGTTATTCATTAAATTTTATTTTTTCATGGTTATTTTGCCACAGTTCCATGTCCTCCAATTGAAGTGGAAACTTCAATTTACCGTGGCAGCGTGAAACCTCAGGAAGTAGAGATATCCTGGAATGGGAGCCATTGTGGCACAAATTATATGGCCACTGTCCAGGGACAAATTGGATACGATCCAGAAGCCTCATTTATTCTGAACTCTTACTGGACATCATACATGGACTTTTACATCCCTGTGCCCTGTAGCTCATCTTATAATGTTACAGTAACAGCTCAGAACTTGGCAGGAGCCAGCGACCCGACCACTCCCATAGCAGGCTACACAGGTTCGTATAACAAGTTATATATGAATATTTATGTTTCCATTCTATGTATTAACTTTTGTGTACATTAACTGAACCTCAGCGTTTCTGTGCTACTGTCCTCCCATTAAAACATTTTATTTAAGATTAGGAAGTTTACCATCTATTACTAAGGGTCCAATTTTGGAAAAAGGCACCTGAATCGCTATTAGAATTTTCTCTTGAGATATGGAACACTCAGTGATAAGATGACAAAGATAGGTGTTCCACCTCGTTACATTTAGATTGTAGATTAATCCATAATGATGTGTGTATAACAACTATTATAGGGCTGAATACTCGAGCATATTAATATAAGGCACATCATATAGCAAACACAATCTAAGCTAATTCACGACATGACAGATCTATTGTGAATACTTTATTACTAGGTGGAAACCAAATCCAGGCTTCGTGATATATCTCAATGACCATTGAATTTTTTATGACATAACAGGTGACACTATATTACTTTTTTCGTACAATATATCCTAAACAGAGGTCATTGGTAATTTTACTCATATCATATTAACTGACCAAGTATTGGAATTTTTTGGTTCAACTTCCCAAAGTTGGTATATAATATATCATAGGACGCATCAGACAGTAGCGCAGATCTAGCAGTTATCTGCTAATTTTAATTTCACTTATTATTTTTGTATATTTGTTTATTATTTTCATTTCATTTCACTTTAGCTTTTATTATTTTGCTAAGGAGACACAATATCGTTTGGGGTAGATTCCCTCTATACGATATAAACTGTTCTGCTTTTTAATATAAATTAATAAAATTATAATTTTTATCATCATTTTTCTGACTCCTATGAGTGCCTCCTAGCACAGGTTCTCTTCTTTTCCTTCTTCCTTGTATTAACTGAACCTTACATGCACAATTCACACTGATTTATATACAAACTCCTATTATTTGGCATTAGTATTGATTAGTGATGTCATTGTGTACCATGAGATAACGTTTTATTGATATTCCCTGCTGTAATGAATCTGAATATTTAAAGCCACCATCAGATTTAATGTTGCATAATGACCATATAATTTCAAAGCAAATTCAAATATCCTTATTACCATTTACTTTAAAAGGACATTTTATTCAGTATGCCTGCACTTTAGTAAAAACATATAAACATCATTACATTAGGGCAGACTTCATAAAAAAAATTATAATTTATGTTTTAAGCAAATTATTGGCACAAGTCTAGGCCAATGCTATTCATTATAAAGTATCAACAGTACTGCACATCATATATAATGAAGATAAAATACATGGTTGCAACAGTTACAGAATATTTCTCATGTTTCTTAAGCACTGTGTCTAGCTACAAAATAAAATGATCCTTCCTTGTTGATTGAAGCTACTTCTTTATTTTCAGTGCTCTAAAGTACACTTGCTTGCAGTAATCTCCTATTCATTTGTTTTTGTAGCTCCTTGCCCCCCTCAAGTCACACCACTGGTCATAAAAGATGGAACAATATTGATTTCATGGGAGCAGACACCATATGCAGATGAGTACCGAGTGGTGGAGATAGACAACAATAATATAGTATGCACAACACCAGGACTGTCTTGTAACGTCCCCATTACAGCCAGTTCCTTTCAAGTTATTGCAGTTAATCCAGCAGGAGAGAGCACACCAACCTTCGTTTCAGGTGACGTACTTAGATAACTATCACTACTACCTATATGAAAGTCAGCCATGTAACATGTATATTTCAATGAGTAACCTGACGACCATACTGCTAGCAGTTCTAAAAAATTTAAACCAGCAAACTTTACAGCCATGTAAATGTGTTTCATATTCTCCATATTTTTAATTTGCTTTGGAAACTATGTTAGGGTTTTGAGTTTATGCCTACAGTCGCAGATCGTTATCTGGAGAGCATGTATTTTATACCTTTTCCATTCTTCTCGCAATGCAAACTTCAAAATAGTTAGTGAAACTGAAAATATGATACTTTTGTTATTGAGAACACAAGATACAAATGGTTTACAAAGGGTTTGACAAATCATCTGGAGTATAACCAAAGGTTTCCGTTTTTTTCAACGTGTTCTTCTACCATGACTGCAAAGGCTTTAGAAGGCCAAAAGCAGAACCACTGCGTGATCTAGAGAAAGAGATCCCCATAGCTATTAGCCAGGGCTATTTTAAAACATAACATGTGGGTTTTACCTACATTTATAATATATAAGTTAATGAAAATAATTTACTAGGAAATATTTCGTAATTCTACAATTTAAATTCTCTTAAATTCAGCCAATGAAGCAGGGGAGGGGGCAAATGGCATAGATATAGTGCCAGCGAACTGCAGCAGGTGAACAGAATATTTGCTCATTTCAACTAGAGAAAAAGGTAGGGGGTTTAATTTGAAAAAAGAACCCAGGGGTCATTTACCATAAAACATTTAAAGAAAATGTCCATATCACGTAATATGTTTGACCAAGCAATGTTTGCTTTTTTTTGTGATGATGATGATTAACAGGTAATAACGAATTTATTGTTTGGCAGACAAACTTTTTGCAGGACTGATGGAACTCTTTTGGCTGCCTTTTGAAATAAATATCTTTAATGCACAATGTATTTTAAAAGAACAAGCAAAAACAAAACCAAAAAACCCTGCAGTAACCGTGAGGTTCAAACAGCATTTTTAGGTTCTAATGCAGCCGTTATTGGACAGAACCACAGCTCTGTTCAGTCAGCATCTGTATTAGAAAGTAATTATTGCTGTTTGCATTTTCACTTTCCCATTTTATCATGGGACAAGCACTGTGGGAGCATTGCGGGTAGCGCGTCATCCCGAACTGAGTGTCCTAGGTGCCCTTTTACTGTGGGGCAGTAAAATGTTTGTTAAATAATTATTTTAGGGTAGAATCATCATTTAATGATTTTGACATGTAAGAATATATTGGCTAATTATTGGCAACGGTAATTAAATTATTTTCACAATGATAGCAGTATTTTCTACATACTGTTTACAATATACTATATCATCTTGCAGCTAGCGTGTTTAAAACTAGGTGGTTATGAAGATCCTAAATAGTTTCTTGAGAAGAGGTATGGAAGAAAAAAAAACAACTAAGCATTGAAGATCATGCAGATAAATCTAGGCTTATTCCCCATACAAATCAGGTGACATTGTTTAAACATGAGCTTTTCTGAAGCTTGATTGAGAAAATCCTACAGTGGTATCAGAATTTAACCATTCTTTTGCATGGGTGAATAAAATTTAAATTTCAGGGGCATGAACGTCAATCTTACTGAAGAGGCTATTATTTTTCCTTACTTCCACTGTTTAGAACTGTGCAGTAGAAAAAATATACATGTCCTTATTTGAATAAGAGCAAAATTACTCAAGCAGGAAGAATACTCCAACAAAAACTTTTTTAAATAACAATAATTAATTCCTATAAACCATATTTATCATTGAACATACTATTTGTCTTTTTTTTTCCTAACAGGATATAATGGAGTGAGTTCAAAGTAATGGCCATGATTAGTTGCTGCTGCCGACTGGTAGATACCGCTGCTAATACTCTTATTCATAATCCAGCAATATTCGTTGCATTATAGGCCAATCCATGAATAAACCTCATCTATTTTGTGTTAAGATGACCATAGTTTTCTGTGGAATTGCTTTCAGTAATAACCATTTGTGGATAGTTATGTATTTTTCATTCTAAAATGTTAAATTTGATTTCTGAAATTTACTATCATTTATTAAACATTTTATGATTTAGCGATTTTGGTAGATTTCTCTGTGTTTAAAGTTTAAAATAATATTTTTTATTTTAATGTTATAAGACACATGTAGACTTTCTAATAAACTCATCAATATACAATGCAGTGCCTGCTTTCAAACCTGCCCATACCAATAAGAAAATAAGCACATAATACAAGTGTGTGGAATTCTGAAAGATTGTGCATAATTCATAACAAATGCACTAACTTCTAAATATGTAATTCTCACCCTTGGACCCTTTATTAAATCTTTGACTCAGAAGATGGTTGATTCTTACATTAAACAGTTTTCTTCTGCCTTGGCTAAAAGTGCAGTTCCTTTTATATATGTAACCTGAATGTATTGTTCCAATTGGTAACCTAAAGTTGAAAATTTAGTTGTGGAAAAATGTAAATATAATCACCACATGGAAAGAGTTATTGCAAAAATAAAATTAACCGTTTCAATACATATGGAGCTAAGTGTTACACTACCAAATGCAGATAATACTACATATTATAACCTATGTATCCCAATTAAAGCAATGAAAACTAAATAAGTAACTGACTTTCTAATCAAATCAACATTGCAACTAAACATGCATAAGTAGCAAGTCTACATTCAGGGGGTGGCAAATAGGGTATGACATAGATGGTTAGGTTTTGGGATTTTTGCAGATTTGAAGTTTAGACACTTTGTCAAACTCAACCTGGAACCTTCAACATAATAAGTTTAAGACTATTATTATAATTGAGACTACATGCAAGTACAGGTCTACTAAACAAGAGAGGTTAGACTGAGCCAGCAGCCTCTACAAGGACTAGTTTTTATTTTACAGTGCAGGGTGAGCTGTACGGTGTCTAAAACTGATGTTAAGCCTCAAAGTTTGAATGTAGAGACTTCTAAGGAAACAGATAATGTCAACAATGTACAACTCTTCTCAACTATTTTTCAAGCAAATACCAATACATTTTGTGTGAAAGCTAAAACCACAAGCGCAAGGATTCACCTTCACAGGTATCAACAGTGCAAGTTGTTGAAAAAGAATGGGATGTGTTGGCATTTCACCGGCACACAATATTTGAACATTGTTGTTTGTTGAATGGCAGCAGTAACCTTACTAATTTGCAAATGCACCTTCATTTGTTTTCAGTTATTTGATGATAACATCCCATAGTAAGTAGCTAGGACACTTTTTGAATAGTCCCTTAAATATGACCATGGGCTTAGTACAGTGGCCTTACCAGAAATAGGCAGGATGAAATTAAACAAGCAGTTCAGTGTAAAGATCCTTTACCAACTAATTAATGTACTACGTTCCTGAATATACTCCCAGACATCTACAGGTTGTTCTAAGGACACAGGAAACAACTCAACTAAAAATGTCTAATAAAATAACCAAGTCAATACACACGGTATTTTTCTAAAAAAATAATAAAATAAATAAAGCTCACTCGTTATACTGACCGTTCCACTGTATCAGTAGGGCATATGGTCATATATACAAAATCATATACTCTACCTGATCCCAGCATTTCTGAGATGGTCAATATATAGAACATGATTATCTGAATATCTATGTCCAAGTGGGAGAATCTGACCCTTTAACGCTCATGCTAAAATGACGCTTTTCTTTTACTTTACAATGGAAACTTGCAACTTGGGGCAGGAACTATATGTTAGTTAATGGTTATTTAACAGGCAATGATTTTAACTGCCATTTTTTACAGTAAAAATAAATAAATTATTATTATGCATATTTTCCCATTGAGTACTAATCCCACATTAAGAGGAGAATACTAGGATTAATAAACTAGAGCACATTGGTGAACTTGCTATGAGGTTAGTAACGTAACACAATATTTGGATTTCCCTACTATTACATGTGTTGGTGCTGCGAAACTCAGGAATCCCAATTATTGCTATATTCTGAACACTATACTACACAACGCATAGAACTTCCATAACTAGTTTTTAACATGCATTTGTCCAGGATTTCTTTTTAATAGAAATCTCCTGCCTATTTATATGTACTCAGATTTTAAGTGGCTGGGAATAAAAGGTGTAGGTAATTAAATTATTGGAACGTTCACAGAAACTATTTCAGGCGGTCAGAGCTTCGATTGTGTGAGAACTAGGCCGCATGTGTTATGATGTAAACTAGGTAAAATAGACATCTAGGAAGAGAGACTGAGTACCTCATTTATGACATTTAATGGAATAAAATTGAAACAATGCCGAAGAGTAAACAATCAAAGGCCTTTAAGCAGCCTCAGCTATTTATATAGCAGCACTAATTCTATAGCACTACATTTTTCCTCTAAAAGCTGAGATTATCCTCCGTGCAGCTTAAATTACACACGAGACAGAATGACCATCGGAGATTGCCCTTGTTACATTAGGCACACTTTGTTAGACCAATGTAAAAAAAAAACAAGTTATATATAAACACACACACACAAAGCTTAAGTTTGCCTAGGTTTTCAAATAGGGCAAAGTGTGTTCTACAAAAAAAGATAGGGACAAGACCAGATTCAAAAATGAAGTGTTTGTTGAGAGCAAAAAGTAATTGTGTCGGGATAGCCAAATTAAAAAAAACAAAACAAAAAAAAGCTGCTTTGCTTATGTTTAGCTAGCACTTACACCACCCAATTACTCGAATTGGCAGGTGTAGATGTCTGCTCCTCTACAAATGTTATCTTGCTATGCTTTGTGGTGGAAATTTAGATGCACCTGTATAAACTTGGTTTCTACCCACACTTTGTCCAATTTGTGCATGGTAAATAACAACCTCGATTAGTATATGGAAGAGAAACTGCTGCTTCATTTTCTGAAGTTTTATCAGTCTCTTTACACATATTACAACATTCCCCTACACTTTATCAAAAGTTGATTTTGGCTACTCTTAGTCTTAAACCTTAAAAGAAATACAACAATGATCCAAAATTAAGCAAAATAGATATAATATATTAGCACTGGTAACCTGTAGAGATTCAGTTTGGCATTTCAAAATGTCTTCATCCAAGGCTTTTTACTGGCATTTAACCCTGTCCTGCAGTTCCCTGACCCTGGGGTCCCTTCAGCCATTCCACAAGACTATATTGCCTGCATCAATATGCTATAACTGAACTCAGATATATGCCATTTTTTCAGAATGCTGCTTTGTGAACGTCAGTTACAAATCCTCATGATTTAACACCACTCTCCCCCTTACTAAACTAAAATCACAAAAGTAAAGTAAACTGCAGTGTCGAAGTCAGCAAATTGGATAAAGTCATTTCAATTAAAGTCTAGCAAACTAGGTTGTCTTTGTCTGAAAAAAAGCGTACGGTACGCTACGACGTGAAAGGGCGTACGCATCCACTACACGTGGCAGCAACAGTAATTGGTCTTTTACCATACATTCGCACAAACACGCACACATTAATGGTAGTTGCAACACATAGTCAGTTATGTCGAAATATAGTAGTATTTATATGTTATATCAGAGTTACATGCATATTAATGAAATACACAGAACGGGTTGAAGGAATAACATCATGAGTGGTATCATAATGAACCTCGTTACATATCCTACTGTTTGGTTCATTCTGCGAGGGAATCGCAGAGTGCATACACAAGTTATGAATGATAGGGAATTATGAACTACTTAAGACTAAGGAATCTTGGCGGGAAGAGCAGAGCATACCCCCTGCTGAGATGACCCCCTCCTTTGGATTCCTTTGTATGAAGTGGCTAATGATGACAACCCCTTGGACCTTCCTGATACCTGGACCAATAGATGCAAGCTATTCCATCTTCATTGTATTACTGTATGTGATTGTGTATATAAGCAGCAGCTTGTGATCCAGAGTGCAGACATCTTGTCCCCAGACTTCAGGATTGAATGACTGCACTGGATCCAGAGCGCCTGCGATAAGTAATGGCTGTATTTACTATTACTTCGCTTGAGCATTTTATTCTACTTATTGCGAATAAATCTCTGTGCTTTGGAAACACAACTCGAGGTTCGACAATCGTTATTGGTTAGCGACAGTACGCACATAACAATTTGGGGGCTCGTGAGCTTTGGAGGTTTCGTTGCCGATGATACGCAAGACCAACGGATTTTGGTTCCTCAACAAAGGGTGGAGATGCGTCATAAACGGGTAAGAACGCATGGTGTTCAAAACCTGAATTTTACTCTGTGTTGAGAAACCGAATATCCGTTTTGCATTATCTAGGGCACGCTAACTAGAACCTAGGGACAAAAGAGAAAACTGTTGCTTTTTTCTGTCATTGTGCGTTTTAACTGTATTGCATTGCTTAGCGTATGTGTATTTCCTGCTGTGCGTACGCGAACTTCCGGTAGACTTGCCACGTGGTTAAACAATCATTTTGATAGTTATTATATGTGCATAGTATAATTACTTGTGAAAGCCTCTGAGATATTATTACTGTTGTTGGGAACTTTTGATTTTCTGCGCAGAAAAGGTGTATAGTGTGTGATGTTGTAACGTAGATACACTGTTCATTATTCATTGTGCTCAGTTGCTGTCTGACGAGGTGGATTGCCCAACTGAAGGACGGTATACAGGGCAGGTATACCGAATGCGAAAACCGGGTTTTCGCAAAGCGCTACCAATAGATCGCAAGGTTTGCTAATAATTAGTATTGGTAGGCAGTGCGATCAAACCGCACCGTTAGTGCGATTTGGTGAAGCAGCTAGGAGGAATTATATTGGAAAGGCTGGTTGATTGTATTGACTTTGTTCTCCCAGTTATAATAAACTCAGCAGATTTTGTGGTTGAGCCAGGGTATCGAGGAGCTGATAGCCCTTGGGGCCCACAGTGATATTTCTGTATTAGGCATCCTCGCCAGGGGCGAGAAAAGCGAGTGAACGCGGCTAAAGGAAACACGTTCACTGAGCATTAGAGATCTCTAAGTGTGGTTGTAGCAACAGAGTTGGTATATTGTTCAACATGGGTGCTAAGCATACGCTGGAGATGGTCAGTGTACTGCCTAAGGAAGGCCCTATTGGTTCAGCGAGGTTTCTCATGTGTAAGAAATATGGTGCATACGCAACTGTGTATTGTGACACGTGGGTCGAGACGACCAAAGCTTGTGATAGGCCTTTCCCAACAATAGGAAGTTTTAATGCAGAGGTACTAAATACTGTAAAAGATAAAGTATGGTTGATCAAGTCAACGAAAAAGAGAAATAGACATAATGATTGTTTAAAATTGTGGCAAATGGAAGGTAACACGTGGCAGAGCAGCGAATGCAAACCGGAAGTAGGCGTGACGAAAAGCGCGTGCAAGGCGGATGTAACCGTTGCGAAGCGTGGCGAACTCAGCGCAAGCGCGCCCCCGCCACCTTATGTGGCGGGAGGGGTAAGTACAGCCGTTGTTAAAACTGAAACTAGAAAAATTGCTAAGTTGTACCCTGTTTTAAGCCAGTTTCAAGCAAGTGTATCTGAAAATGAAGATGAACCCACTGTGATTTCAGCCATTGCCCATGCTGTTAGTGTACTAGAGGCTCAGCGCAAGTATGAGAAAATGGCTGAGATAGGTGAGAGTAGCGTGATCGCTAGGAGTGAGAGCATTCTAAATCTAGAACCAGCAAATCCTGTAATGTCCCCTGAAGATAGTGTACAAGAGGGTGCATTCCCAGTCCGCACAATATCAGTTCCCAATGGGAAACCAGATAAGGATGGTGTAGTTCCTTTAAGAAATGTTACAATGCATTGTCCCTGGACTAGATCAGAATTACGTTCCATTATGACTGAATTCCCAGATCCTAGAAAAGAGTTGGCTAAGTGTCAGAAATTTGAATAGGGAATGCCCACGAACCAACCAATAAGGATTGGCGTGTAGTGTTGAGGGCGTGTCTTCCTCCCAATACTAACATACAAAAATTCATTGAAGATTGTTTGTTGGAGAAAGATGACACCTTGACTGATAAAATTAATCAAAAGAATATAGAACAAATTGTCAAACACTTAGCCATCTATTTTCCAGTAGTAGTAAATTGGAGTAAGATTTTCACCATTAAACAAAAGGATAGTGAAACAGCAGCAGATTACTTCACTAGAGCTATAGCAGCGATAACACGGTTTACTGGGATATCCAACATAAGTGAGGACCCACATCACAGAGAGGTAGCTGTAGGGGTACTGATGGATGGCCTTAGAGAAAATTTAAAGACGAGAGTACAAACCACATTACCTAATTGGAAAGGCGTCACGGTAGACTCTCTTAGGGAGTCTGCTGTGGAGCATGACAAAAACCTTTTTAGAAAAAGGGAGGAGAAAAGTGATAAGTTAATGACGGTAAGTATACAGGCTCTAGAAAGGGTGCATACATGACCACCAGCATACAACCCATATAACAAGAAACCTAAAGTGATCAGGTGTTTCAACTGTAACGAGGAAGGACATTACGCTAGAGATTGTAAAAAGGAAAGACTCAATACACAGAAGGGTGGGTCACATAGATATCCTCCAAGGAGGGATTCACATAGACTAGAAGACTCACATCTACCCGCGCATATTACAGCAGCAAATGCTGCGCGGGAAATCAATAGTCAGCGCTAGGGGTCAGGTCATACCTGTAGTCTATAGCCAGTGAGGTTAACTGAGAGTCAGAGTGAAGAACCAACAATGATAGTTGACATAGCTGGTAGGAAACAAACTTTTCTTGTAGATACAGGGGCGGCCCGATCTGTGATAACCTCTCCTTTCAATCTACAGATGACCAGTAAAACTATTCCAGCTATGGGGGTAACGGGAAAAGTGTTACATTATCCTCTAACTAAACCCGCTGAAGTTACTATCGGCCCCCTGCATACTAAGCATTCGTTTCTCTTGGCTGCAGCGGCTCCTACTAACTTACTAGGGAGAGACTTGTTATGTAAAGTGGGATGTGTCATATACTGTACTTCTGATGGTGTGTTCTTAGATATACCGGAGAAGGTCGCACATGAGGTACAGGAAATATTGGACACCCCTCAAAGATTAATGTTACACTCTCCTGTTATAGAACAAAGTCCATCTCAAGTAAAGGGGATGTTGCTGGAAATACCAGGTTCCCTATGGACCAGAGATGGACAGGACACTGGACTGATGGCAAACGTAGCCCCTGTCATGGTCAATCTAAAAAGTGGTAGGATAGCTCCAAAAATCCCACAGTATCCATTAAAACCGGAGGTGGAACTAGGGGTATATCCTGTTATCGAGAGGCTGTTACAACAAGGGATTTTAATTCGTACAGCCAGTACAGCAAATAGTCCCATTTTCCCTGTGAAGAAGAATGGGGGGAGGGGCTATAGATTAGTCCAGGACTTAAGGGGAATTAATAAAGTTGTTGAGAGCCAATTCCCCGTAGTGCCAAATCCAGCTGTCATCCTCATGCAGATTCCACCGTCTGCCAGTCATTTTACTGTCATTGATCTATGTTCTGCTTTCTTCTCAGTCCCTCTTCACCCTGACTGCCAATACCTTTTTGCATTCTCCTACAGGGGAGTGCAATACACATGGACCAGACTACCCCAGGGGTTCATTGACAGCCCCAGTATTTTCTCCCAAGCCTTACATGACTGTTTGCAATCCTTTCAACCCCACAATGGGTCTGTTCTAATTCAATATGTGGACGATTTGTTGTTGTGCTCTGATTCTTTTATGTCATGTTTACATGATACTAAATTGTTGTTGCTTCATCTTTCACAAACAGGGCACAAGGTGGCAAAGGATAAATTACAGCCATGTCAGACTAAGGTCAAATACTTAGGACACTGCCTCACTAAGGGGCTAAGACACCTGACAACCGACAGAATTGAGGCCATACAACACATGACCCTGCCACAGAGCCAGAAGCAGATTCATACTTTCTTAAGGGTTGTGTGGATACTGTAGGTCCTGGATCCCAGGTTTTTCTATTCTGGCATTACCATTGCAGGAGCTAGTCTCTTCCTCAAAACCAGAACGTGTTGTACACACAGAAGAGTCAGAGCAAGCGTTCTTTAATCTTAAAGATAGTCTGACAAGAGCACCTGCATTGGGAATACCTGATTATGAAAAGCTTTTTGAGCTATTTTTTACAGAAGCTGATGGTTGTGCAGCAGGTGTCCTCGCACAGAAACATGGTGACGCTAGCAGACCGGTAGCATACTACAGTGCACAATTAGACAATGTGGCAAGATCACTCCCAACATGTCTCAAGTGTAGCAGCAACGGCCCTTCTAGTAAGTAAGAGCGAGGACGTAGTATTAGGACACAATTCAACTATCTATACACCCCATGCTGTATCAGCTCTGTTAAATTCAGCCCAAACCAGACACGTTTCTTCAGCTAGATTCACAAAGTGGGAACTAGCCCTGATGGCACCCTCAAACATCACCATCAAACGATGTAGCACCTTAAATCCAGCTACATACCTTCCGTATGTGTCTCTAGAGACACAAAGGGTGGGAGATGAGGAGACCCTGGTTGATGATGAGTTAGGCAAGAATACTGACACGCATGACTGTATGGAACACCTGAATCAGACCTTTACTGCAAGGCCCGACATACGTGACACCCCCTTAGAAAATGTAGATTTTACGTTTTATACAGACGGAAGTTGCCATAGACAGACAGAGACGGGAGAGCTATGTACTGGTTACGCTGTTGTAGACGATCAGGATGTTGTAGAAGCTGAACCCCTTGGCCCACCTCACTCAGCCCAGGTGGCGGAACTAGTAGCACTAAGGAGAGCGTGTGAATTGGCAGAGGGTAAATCAGCCAACATATATACTGACTCTAGGTACGCCTTCGGGGTAGTGCACGATTTTGGGGCCCTTTGGCGTCTTAGAAACTTTACGACAGCAGCAGGTACACCAGTGGCACACTCACAACACATAAAAGGACTTCTGACAGCGATACAGTTACCCAGAACAGTAGCCGTCATAAAGTGCAAAGCCCATACCTTTGGAGAAGACCCAGTGTCATTGGGCAACAACAGGGCAGACGAAGCTGCTAAATGGGCAGCAGGGCAACCTATGACTGTATCGACCGAGACTATGATGGTTTTTCAGACATTAGACATGCAGAAATTAATTGAAATGCAAGATCTGTGTTCCCTGCAGGAAAAGGCGGTCTGGAAGGCGAAGGGATGTGGTCAAGAGTCCTCAGGACTCTGGAGGGATGGACAAGGTAAGCCTGTAACTCCCCGAACATACTATCCAAGCCTGGCTGAAGCAGCACACGGCCTGACTCACCTGGGTAAAGAAGGTATGCGCAAACTGGTGAGAGCATACTGGTGTGCTCCCGGATTTTCCTCTCAAGCTGGTAAGAAAGCAATGTCATGTCTTGTTTGAGGAAAAATGTTGGGAAAACTATTCCAACTGAGCCATCCCACATCCCTCCTACAGACGGACCTTTTCAGGTAATACAAATTGACTATATATACAATTGCCACCGTGCAGGAATATAAAGTATGTGTTAGTGTGTATTGATGTGTTTTCCGGTTGGGTAGAAGCATATCCGGCAGCCACTAATACTGCTGTGTTCACTGCAAAGAAAATTGTACAAGACTTTGTGTGTAGGTTCGGTATCCCTAGAATCATTGAAAGTGATAGGGGTACCCATTTTACTGGTGATATCTTCCAAAATATGTGTAAACTCATGGGAATCAGTAGCAGACTTCACACCCCTTACCGACCACAAGCCAGTGGTAAGGTGGAGAGAGTAAACGGTACTATCAAGAACAAGCTGGGTAAGATAATGGCTGAAACCGGGTTGGCATGGCCTGAGGCTTTGCCGTTGGTCCTCCATAGCATTCGAACCACTCCTAGACCTCCTCTTAATCTGTCCCCCTTTGAGATACTGTTCGGACGACAACCTCATTTGATCGTGAGTCCACAAGACGACTTGAAGTGTAATAATGAAGTGACTGTACAATATCTTATAAGAATGAGTAGACAGCTAAAACAACAACAAAAACTAAAAATGCTGTCACCTGGTATGCCAGAGACGAACTGTCATGATGTTGAACCTGGAGACTATGTTATGATCCGCAATTTCTTACGTTCAGGTTGTTTAACAGACCGTTGGGAAGGCCAGTACCAAGTGCTGCTGACCAGTACTACATCACTGAAGGTTGCAGAGAGAGACACTTGGGTCCATTCCACCCACTGCAGGAGAGTTGTCACTCACCGGACCGTGAGTGCCTCTTCCCGGACATTTAGGAACCGTGGTCGTCCACCATCCTGAGGGTCTGCGCATGCGCAGCCCTTTTCTATACTTCAGTGTATACCCCTTTAACTCAATTGGCAGATCAGGCAACCTCCCTATATTAAGCACCTGTGGTCAACACCACGTTGCCTGATCTTGGAGTCTCATTCCTCATGAGTCTCTGAAGGTGTTCCTGTATTACTCGTGTATTCAGCGCTGCTGATTCCTGTGGTTTCCAAACCACTTCTACTACTGTGGTTCCATACCACTTCTACCATCAACTGTATCATCATGACTGTTTGCTGATTCCTATCCGCTGCCTCCGTGCACTACAGTCTTCTACACCACTTCAACGTTATTTTATATCTATGTGACTGTTTGCTCATTGCTATCCGCTGCCTCCGTGCACTCCAGCTTTTACCTCACTCACCTGCTTCTCATCAAGTCTGTTTGCTGATTACTATCCGCTGCCTCTGTGCACTACAGTCTCCTGCTTGCAACTCGCCTGTGTTCAACATCGTGACTGCCAGCTGACTACTATCCGCTGCCTCTGTGCACTACAGTCTCCTGCTTGCAACTCGCCTGTGTTCAACATCGTGACTGCCAGCTGATTACTATCCGCTGCCTCCGTTCACTACACTCTCATCTCATCTTTGCTGTGACCTCCTCGAGACTGCCGCTTTTCATTACCATCTGCTACACTTCGTGATCTACAGCTCCTGCCCTGCGCTGCACTCCTGTTTCCCATCGCTGTTGGTTCCTGTGGTTGCTACTGGTTACCTCCGTGTGCCGCTGAGTCCTGCCGCTGTGGTCAGCGCTATCGTCCATCTCCTGCTGATCCACTCTCCACGCCTTCACGTGTTCCACTGGTCTCTACCCTCCTGTCAGCATTGGATTTGTATCTCTTCTACTACCCTCTGCTGGATCATCTCCATTCTCCTGGGTTTCCTATGAGTCCAGTTCCACGTGTTGCTGACTCCTGTGGATTCGTGTCCCTGTCGGTCTACTCACCTGTGCGCTGCACCTGCTAGACCGCTGCTTCACCTATCCAGGGACTTCCTATCCAGTCGGTCTCCAGCCGCTCAGGTACAGCTGCAATCCTATCTGACTGCTACTGCTGAACCACGGTATGCATACTTCTCATTGACTGTGCTGTGTATTGCATATCTTGCTGGACTGTGTTTGGTTCTCTCTGGAGTCTGCTATCCGCTGAGTCTATTGCCATCATTGACTGTGTTATCATTGTGCTGGACTACTTCAAGAGACTTTCTAGATTGCAGACCTGATCAGTCATTTATATATATATATATCTATATTGTGCATATTACTGTGGATCGTGTATAAGGTGCCTGTGTATATCCTGTGTTGCAGTCTTCCCCCTTGCACCTCCTCACATATATATTCAGTGGTACAACTTGCTGATGTCAGACCACTGATCCCTGTTTCCGGTATCACCTGTTCCATTATCCTCTCACATAGCAGTGGTACAACTTGCTACCGCAGACCACTGACTACCTGGATAGCTCCACTTGGATTCCATTCCTTCACTCAGACAGCGGTACAACTTGCTACCCGCAGACCGCTGACTCTCATCACCTCCTTGTTGCTGTTGGACATTCCTCCTCACTATAGCAGTGGTACAACTTGCTATCGCAGACCACTGACTACCTTCACGTGTCCTTGTCCATACAGTTCCTTGTGTATCATTACCTCATTATTACCAGTGTTGCTAGTCATAGACTTTCCTGAGCATCTCATCGGCCATCATTTCATGTTCCGTGATCACCCAGCTACCAGAGTACCCTATTACCATCTACATTGCTCTGGTAAGCCTACCATCTGGTGATCCCTGGGTAAAGACTCCTAGTGCCCGTGACAGTAAGATCAGGCCATGACAGACCCAGATACGGAGCCTACAGCCAAAGAGATGCTGCGGCATCTGGTTACTCGTATTGAGCAACAGGAAGTTCGCCAACGGCATTTACTGCGGTGTTACCAGGCCTTAGCCTCCCAAAGACCGTCTGTACAAGATGCCACAACTACTGTTGATGCTCCTGTGCCTTCCTCCGTTTCCCCAGTGCCATCCCAGGTGTTTACAGCTTCCACGCTTCACCTGCCTACTCCGTCAAAATACGATGGAGACCCCAAAACTTGTAGGGGTTTTCTTACTCAATGCTCAGTTCATTTTGAGCTCCAACCTCAAAATTTTTCTACCCATCGTTCCAGAGTGGCCTATCTTATTTCATTGTTTTCTGGACAAGCTCTCGCATGGGCTTCCCCTCTGTGGGAAAGAAACGATCCATTGTTACAGGATAGTGCCGAGTTTATTTCCACGTTCCGAAGTGTATTCGATGAACCAGGTCGTGTCATTTCCGCTGCATCCAGCATTCTCCGTCTTCGCCAAGGATCTCGCACTGTGGCTCAGTACGTCATTAGATTTCGGATCTTAGCCTCTGAACTTCAGTGGAACACTGAAGCACTAGTTGCCGCCTTCTGGCAGGGGCTTTCCGATAAAATTAAAAACGCACTGACTTCACAAGAACTACCCTCCTCTTTAGAAGATTTGATCTCTCTTTGCCATCGGGTAGACCTGAGGTTTCGTGAAAGAGAACCTGAGAAAACAACTTCGGTTAAAACACCTCCTCTCTCAAATCCTCAATTTCACCCAGCTTCATCTCCGGTGATACCCATGGAGATAGGTCGCTCCAAATTAACTTTAGAGGAGAGGGACCGAAGAATAAAGAATAGACTTTGTATCTATTGTGCCGATTCTACGCATATGCTCAATTCTTGTCCCAGGAGATGCCGGGCTCTAACCAATACTGGGGAGATAAGGTTAGGGTTCCTGGAGTCCTCTCCATCTTCCATGAAATCTAAAGTCTGCGCCTTTGACGTTACGATTTCCTGTGCTACCAAAACCTTTGAGTCACAGGCATTGATTGATTCCGGAGCAGCAGGAAATTTTATTTCCAAATCATTAGTAAATCAATGGTCTCTACCAGTGATTACCTTAAAAACACCCATTACTGTGACGGCTATAGATGGATCACGTCTCATCAACGGTCTCATCACCCATAGTACGTCTCCAGTAACCCTTCAGATTGGTGCCCTGCATCATGAAGAAATATCGTTTTTGATCCTTCCTGTTACGACAAGTCCGATTGTCTTAGGCCTTCCATGGCTTCAGTGTCACTCTCCCCAGATTGACTGGCGCACTCCTCGAGTTACATCTTGGGGAACTGAATGTCATCATCGTTGTCTCTCCCAAGTGGTTTCATTCAAAAGACAGCATTCGTCTATTCGACCAGGTCCTCCTCCACAAGATCCTTCATCTACGGATCTGTGTGATAAAGTTCAGTCTGAACGCCTTCCTCCTCATCGGGCGTTCATGACGTCATCGGACGTTGAAGATGGATCTCAGGAGTCATCTTCAAAAAGTCAAGTGCTGGTGGTTCACGGTCACCATCCGTCTTTTCCGGAATTTCCTGCCCTCCCGCCCACCCAAGTTCCTGCGGTGGAAACTGTTTGTCAGACCTTTAAAAATATCTGGTCTCAGGTCAAAACCTGTTTAAAGAAGACATCTATCAAATATAAATCTTTCGCAGATAGGAAGAGGCGGGCTATTCCACCACTAAAAATTGGAGATCGTGTCTGGTTATCCACTAAAAATATTCGTTTGAAGGTTCCATCCATGAAATTCGCCCCTCGTTTTATTGGTCCATATAGGATCATTCAAGTTATCAATCCAGTATGTGTGAAACTCCTTCTTCCTAAGTGTCTTCGGATTTCTAATGCCTTCCATGTATCTTTGCTCAAACCTCTTATTATCAACCGTTTTTCAACTCCTCCCTCAGCTCCGCAGCCAGTTCAAGTTCATCAGGAGGAGGATTTTGAGATTACCGAGGTACTAGATGCAAAAATTTCGCGAGGAGCCCTCCACTTCCTCGTTCAGTGGAAGGGCTTTGGTCCTGAGGAGCGCTCTTGGATCAAAGCTGAAGATCTTAATGCTCCTGCCCTTTTGAAGAAGTTTTACTCCAAAAATCCGGACAAACCCGGTTCCAGGCGTTCTGTGCCCACCTTTAAAAGGGGGGGTACTGTCACTCACCGGACCGTGAGTGCCTCTTCCCGGACATTTAGGAACCGTGGTCGTCCACCATCCTGAGGGTCTGCGCATGCGCAGCCCTTTTCTATACTTCAGTGTATACCCCTTTAACTCAATTGGCAGATCAGGCAACCTCCCTATATTAAGCACCTGTGGTCAACACCACGTTGCCTGATCTTGGAGTCTCATTCCTCATGAGTCTCTGAAGGTGTTCCTGTATTACTCGTGTATTCAGCGCTGCTGATTCCTGTGGTTTCCAAACCACTTCTACTACTGTGGTTCCATACCACTTCTACCATCAACTGTATCATCATGACTGTTTGCTGATTCCTATCCGCTGCCTCCGTGCACTACAGTCTTCTACACCACTTCAACGTTATTTTATATCTATGTGACTGTTTGCTCATTGCTATCCGCTGCCTCCGTGCACTCCAGCTTTTACCTCACTCACCTGCTTCTCATCAAGTCTGTTTGCTGATTACTATCCGCTGCCTCTGTGCACTACAGTCTCCTGCTTGCAACTCGCCTGTGTTCAACATCGTGACTGCCAGCTGACTACTATCCGCTGCCTCTGTGCACTACAGTCTCCTGCTTGCAACTCGCCTGTGTTCAACATCGTGACTGCCAGCTGATTACTATCCGCTGCCTCCGTGCACTACACTCTCATCTCATCTTTGCTGTGACCTCCTCGAGACTGCCGCTTTTCATTACCATCTGCTACACTTCGTGATCTACAGCTCCTGCCCTGCGCTGCACTCCTGTTTCCCATCGCTGTTGGTTCCTGTGGTTGCTACTGGTTACCTCCGTGTGCCGCTGAGTCCTGCCGCTGTGGTCAGCGCTATCGTCCATCTCCTGCTGATCCACTCTCCACGCCTTCACGTGTTCCACTGGTCTCTACCCTCCTGTCAGCATTGGATTTGTATCTCTTCTACTACCCTCTGCTGGATCATCTCCATTCTCCTGGGTTTCCTATGAGTCCAGTTCCACGTGTTGCTGACTCCTGTGGATTCGTGTCCCTGTCGGTCTACTCACCTGTGCGCTGCACCTGCTAGACCGCTGCTTCACCTATCCAGGGACTTCCTATCCAGTCGGTCTCCAGCCGCTCAGGTACAGCTGCAATCCCATCTGACTGCTACTGCTGAACCACGGTATGCATACTTCTCATTGACTGTGCTGTGTATTGCATATCTTGCTGGACTGTGTTTGGTTCTCTCTGGAGTCTGCTATCCGCTGAGTCTATTGCCATCATTGACTGTGTTATCATTGTGCTGGACTACTTCAAGAGACTTTCTAGATTGCAGACCTGATCAGTCATTTATATATATATATATATCTATATTGTGCATATTACTGTGGATCGTGTATAAGGTGCCTGTGTATATCCTGTGTTGCAGTCTTCCCCCTTGCACCTCCTCACATATATATTCAGTGGTACAACTTGCTGATGTCAGACCACTGATCCCTGTTTCCGGTATCACCTGTTCCATTATCCTCTCACATAGCAGTGGTACAACTTGCTACCGCAGACCACTGACTACCTGGATAGCTCCACTTGGATTCCATTCCTTCACTCAGACAGCGGTACAACTTGCTACCCGCAGACCGCTGACTCTCATCACCTCCTTGTTGCTGTTGGACATTCCTCCTCACTATAGCAGTGGTACAACTTGCTATCGCAGACCACTGACTACCTTCACGTGTCCTTGTCCATACAGTTCCTTGTGTATCATTACCTCATTATTACCAGTGTTGCTAGTCATAGACTTTCCTGAGCATCTCATCGGCCATCATTTCATGTTCCGTGATCACCCAGCTACCAGAGTACCCTATTACCATCTACATTGCTCTGGTAAGCCTACCATCTGGTGATCCCTGGGTAAAGACTCCTAGTGCCCGTGACAAGAGTCCATAATCCGGAGAAAGTGCAAGACAAAACTCAGACCGACGACATAGAGCTGTCACTCGTGAGCCTGTTTCGGGAGACCTAAAGCCTGCAGTTGAGACACCTGAACCAGAGACGTTGCCTCAGAACTATCTTTCCAGCGATGGAGTGGCGGTTTTTGTTTTTCTTTTGTTCCAGGATTTTCCTTGTTTTTACTTTTTCTAGGACATTCTATTTTTGTGGAGGATGGAGGACGGAGGAGAGTTCTGGGAGTGATACGTATGAAATGGAGGCCGAAGAAAAGTTAATAGGATACTCTGAACAGCCCATTATCAAACTTGGTCCAGGGGTTGTGAAAAGGTCTGCTAGCTCAGGAACTCGGAGGCAGTGTGAGGGGCTATTGTCTGATGAGTATTCTATCTGCAAGTTCTGCGACTGCCTAGTTGAAGAGAGATGCATCCAACGATGCCAGTCCCCCAGTACTCTGAATATAGGCGGGCATCCTTTGGAGGATTATCACTCCCTGGTGGGTAAGGTGCTAAACCAAACCGAGTGTTGGGTGTGCTCTCATGTGCCTCAAGGGCAGCATAACATAGGACTAGTGCCATTCCCTCTAAACATATCCGAAGTACTCGAATTAAGGGGTGGGAGGCCCATAGAAGGGAGGTACAATAACACTAGGTCCCCTAGTCTGACGCTTCGACAATACTCCATAGGCAGATCTTTGCTGTGCCTAAACATATCTCATGCAAAGCGCTTGGAGAATTGGGAGGCTGACCTATCAGATCAGACAAAGGCTCGCCACACTCATTTTAGAGGGAGACTCACAAGGTCACTACTAGGCAGGAATGTTGATGGAAGTCACAAGTTAGGGCGTATAACCAAACATAAGAAGGTATCCATTGGAAAAGTCTCTACAGATAAATGTAAAAATGTCATTAATGCCGACACGTGTCTGGAACAAATGGAGACACTGGACATGGGTAGTTTTATGAAAACTTTGTGTGATATAATTCATGGGCATACTGCTCCTTATGTTCTCCCTGATGTGTATTTTGTTTGTGGGAGGAAAGCTTACTCCTGGGTGACTCCGAGTTCCAAGGGCTTGTGTTTCCTAGCTAAACTGGTTCCTGAAATCATGACTATTACTCATGAAGAAATGGTTGATATTCACAAGACTACATCACCACCATACATACACACACAGTATGAACACCGTGGCAAGAGAAATATGATTCCTGGTGAGGAACCCATGGCTACAAAATTGATTAGTGAAACTGCTGGTTTCCAAGTTATGGTTGCTCTAGAACTCACCAGGACCGCTCAGGGAACATTAAACTTTAAATATATCCAAGACCTAGCCAAATTAATAGATAATATCACCGAGATGTATGATGACACTTTCAGGTATACTGGAAGGGAGCTACAAGCGTACAAGAAGGAGTTGGTGCAACATAGACTGGTACTAAATTATCTCACCCTTTATTACTGGTGGGTACTGTGTGACACTGGCCACCCAGTTCGGTGTCAAATGTTGCACGTACATTACTAATAATACGGATGCCCCTAAGGAGGTTATAGACCAGAAGATGGATGAAATTTTGCAGCTGAAATGGGAATTTCGAAAGAGCCATAATTCTTCGTTATATGAGGTCGGGGAAAAGGTGGTGGGTTGGTTCTCATGGTTGAACCCAGCAAAATGGTTCTCCAGTCTGGGTGAGTGGGTACAGGAAATGATTGCGAGTGTAGGTAAGCTCCTTCTCCTCATACTGGGTGTCATCTTTGACAACTAAACCAATTGCTAATGTGTTCCTACTGTGTTGAAGTGTGGAAAATGGTCTCATAGGAGTAACACTGAGAAAGAGACTGTAAGGGTGGTACCAGATACCGAGATCATGGTCTGTGAAGAAGTATTGTATAATCCTGAACTTGAAACAGTGATTGGGTGATAGTTTATTACACTATCAAAGGGTGGAACTGTGGAAGTCAGCAAATTGGATAAAGTCATTTCAATTAAAGTCTAGCAAACTTGGTTGTCTTTGTCTGAAAAGATGCGTACGGTACGCTACGACGTACAAGGGCACGCTACGGCGTGAAAGGGCGTACGCATCCACTGCACGTGGCAGCAACAGTAATTGGTCTTTTACCATACATTCGCACAAACACGCACACTTATAAAATAGCACACATTAATGGCAGTTGCAACAGTCAGTTATGTCGAAATATAGTAGTATTTATATGTTATATCAGAGTTACATGCATATTAATGAAATACACGTAACGGGTTGAAGGAATAACATCATGAGTGGTATCATAATGAACCTCATTACATATCCTACTGTTTGGTTCATTCTGCGAGGGAATCGCAGAGTGCATACACAAGTTATGAATGATAGGGAATTATGAACTACTTAAGACTAAGGAATCTTGGTGGGAAGAGCAGAGCATATCCCCTGCTGAGAGGACCCCCTCCTTTGGATTCCTTTGTATGAAGTGGCCAATGATGACAACCCCTTGGACCTTCCCGATACCTGGACCAATAGATGCAAGCTATTCCATCTTCATTGTATTACTGTATGTGATTGTGTATATAAGCAGCAGCTTGTGATCCAGAGTGCAGACATCTTGTCCCCAGACTTCAGGATTGAATGACTGCACTGGATCCAGAGCGCCTGCGATAAGTAACGGCTGTATTTACTATTACTTCGCTTGAGCATTTTATTCTACTTATTGCGAATAAATCTCTGTGCTTTGGAAACACAACTCGAGGTTCGACAATCGTTATTGGTTAGCGACAATACGCACATAACAGCAGACAACCCAATGGACACAACTTTTATTCTGAACATAAAATTAGCCACTAGCTATAGGACTAATTCCAGAGAACTGGGAGGAAGATTTAAAAAAAAAAAAAAAAAAGCGCAAAATGTAGTCCACCGCACAAAAGTAGAAGCAAGCCACTACTAACCACTGAGCCTTACATCAGTAGTAGGGAAATTATTGGGGATGGAAACACTCTTAAAAGAATTCCAGAGAGCATGGAGTTACTGGGGGGGGGGGGGGGGGGGGGGGGGGGGGAGGATCATTTCAAACAAATCTTACTGACCTTTTTGACTGGGTGACTAAAGTAATAGATTAAGGGGTGGGGTAGGGGGGTGTATAGAGGTCACTTATCTAAATTTTAGTTAGGCTTTTGACACTGTCCCACATTGCAGACTGTTAATTTAACTCAAAAGCATAGGATTTACTTCTAAAATGGTTCAATCTGTTCTATCCTGCAACCAGGATCATATCCAGAGTTATAGTAAATGGAGTAGTTTCACAGGAGGGAAAGATTACAAGTGAAGTACCCCAAGAAGCTATACTTAGACCAGCACTTTATATTATCTTTGTGTGACATTTCAAATTAATTTAAGGGAAAGTATGCCATTTTGCAGATGACACAAATATATGCACACCAGGAGGTGTAAAGCACATGACTGATGATCTAGGTACACCAAAGGAATGGTTAAGAAAGTGGCAACTACAGTTTAATTCTGTTTCCTGTCCCAAGCATAGGATGCTGACAGGAACTGCGCTAAAGAAACTTTACTTAAAAGCAGGGTGTGCCGATTTAAATCCACTTGATTTTAATCGTGATTTAAATCACATTTTTTTTAAAAAATCATTTAAAATTACCATTAAAAAAAAATCCAGGGTTTTAACAAGCTTTTAATGGTAATTAGAATACTGTATAATATAGACCATAGTCCTTTGACCTTTTATTAGCCGCTCTACTAATGAATTGTCTATCTATGGCTATTGCTTGCTGACCTAATTTAATTATGAATCATGCGATACAAAGAGGCACAGGCAACAGACAAGTCCAGACAGGTGAATGAAGTAACTTATCACTGTTACAAATTGTAAGAGTAATGGTTTGCAGAAAGATCCTGTATGGATTTATTTTACGGACGAGAAAACTGAAATCAGGAAAAGGATTTAAATACCAATGTAAAAACTGTGGTACAAAAACGATGGGGTTGGTTGCAAGAATGAAAAAACACTTCCGAACATGCATTCTGGGCCATGAAATCCAAGATGAAAGTGAAGTAGAACTAGTCCAAAATGTCAAACACCAACAAAGTCAGTGTGACACCTTAGGCAAGTTGAACATTTTTCTATAGTTTACTGTTGTAGTGTAGTTTGCTGTGTCAAGCCATGATTGGTAACACTATCAAGTCATTTAAATTGAGTATATTAAAGAAACAGTATTTTAAAAACTTTGTATTATTGTTTTTTACTTGGTTTATTTGATCCTTTTTTTTTTTTTTAAAGTCCCCAAAAACCCCACCCAAAAAAAAAAATGTTTTCACACTCTGCTTTAAAGCATTAGGGAGACAGCACACAACATAGCATAAGACAAAACAAAAAACACACAATCACAATATAGGTAGCGAATGTGTAAACTACCTAATTCATGTGCTCAACTTTAGATATCCATGCCGTAGCGGCCAGATGTCTATGCACTACTACTACTACACCTGTGAACTCTGCTTCTTCCAATTCTAATTGGTCATCAGTTACTACTTGCATTTTGCCATTCTACTGTGACAACTTCACATCCATTGCCTTACTCTACGGCTCATCTGTGTTTATTATTTCTTCATGAAGTTTAGAGGCCATATTACACAGATGGTGTTCAGGATGTGTTCTATTTTAAGAACAAGGTATCCTCTTTACATTTGTTCTAACACTAGTGGGTCACCTTTTATTTTTGCCTAGTTTTGGTTTATCCAATGAATTTTATTCCTGTACAAGCAAAAACTCAAATTGACTCATGTAATACATTTCAAACATAAGCTGGTGGCTGTGAAGTGCATTACTCCCCTTTCTTCAACCTTTGCTAATAGTCATAGGATACTTAGAGGTCCAAAACTGTTTAAAATTTCCAAATGAAAATAAAAATATTGATTTATTGTATGGACATCTTAAAAAGGATATTAATCATGGCTGCTTTAATTTCTTTAAAAATAAAAAAGAAGAAAAGTTCTTACGGGCCAACTAGAAAGCATCACACAAACGAGAAACAAATCACATGACAGGTCAAAATGTAAATTTTTTTTAAAAAAACTGTTTACAATTGGACAATAACACAATTTAAATTTCATATCTGCATTCATATTTTTAGAAAAACAAAAAAAAAAAGTCATCCTATAAAAATGTCAGCTAAGCCATGCACGCAGCGTCAGTCGGAAAATCACAACCTTACGAGCGTTAGAATGGATGAAGTGGCAAATTTAATGCCTCTTACAAACTGGAACTGCAGATGTATTCTGCCAAAGAGGAATTAAAACATCAGGGCATTGTCAAGTACAGGCTGTACAATTTAGGAACACAACCAATAAAAACGAAACAGTTGCTGCATGAGAGCAGGGAGCTTCAGCAATTGATTGTAGGGAAAGTACAAGTTCTGTCCAAAGTGCAGGGGACTCCCAGAAGGCACTTCCCTACATAATGTTAAAGGAGAATCTTGTTCACTTGTTTGTCAAAAAAAAAAAAAAAAAAAAAAGACCAAATAAAAGAACAAAAAAAACACGAGTGCTACAGAACAGGTTAGGACTCAAAGTGGGAAGAAAAAAAAAAACAAACCCTAAAAGAAAGAGGATTCAATGTGATCCATTCACTGAAATGTCTCAGAGTCATCCTTGCCCCTTTGCTTTTCCTCAAAGTCAGCACTGAGACGGTCGTGGTCCTTGCTTTCGTGCTCACGCCTATGGCCTCGGTCATTACTTCTGCTCCTCTTGCGTGGTCTTTCCCTGCTTGAACTGCGCTCCTTCTTTCGTGACTTTTCTGAACTGTCGGTGCGCCCATGGCTGCTACTTCTGCTACGTTTGTTTGCTTTCTCTTTATGCCTATTTGACCTGTCTTTACTGCGGCTTCTCCCATGAGCGTTCTTGCTAGGGCTCCGACTCTTTCGCTGTTTCCTCTCTTTGCTTCTGCTGTGCCGCCTTTCCTTACGAGACTCTCTATCTTCTCTGTGCCGCTTGTCTTCTCTGTCCTTTCTCTCCTCACTCCTCTTGCGCTCTTTTGATCGCTCCCGTGGTCTATCTGCATCCTTTTCCCTACCATTGCCCTTTTTGTCATAATCCCGCTTTCTGCTCCGCTCATTTTCTTTTTCTTTGTCTCTTCTGTCTGTCTTGCGGTCTCTGCTTCGACTCCTTGTCCTGTGCCTCTCCCGGCTTTTACTTCTCCTACGTTCAACGCAGCGTTCAGTGCTTCGTGACCTTCGTTTGTCTTTAGATTCCCGCTCTAACCGCTGACGTTCCTTTTCTCGTTCTAGCTCCCTGTCAAAGCTTGATGATCCATGGTGTTCCCGGTGACGACTCCTACTTCTTGACCTCCGAGGGCTTATGGATCTTTTAGGAGACCTAAAATAAACCACACACACTTTAAATTAAGCCGAATTACAGAAAGAGCTACATAACAGTAACAGCTCACTCAAAAATATTTTGTAGATTAGTATTCTATCACCAGCAACTAGTGGGGATATATCCTAGAGCCTGCCTACTTAACTGTAGTCCATCATTATCTCCTTCACTGCATAGTCAATCAGGTCATTAGTGTTCACAGCAACATGCAAGTGTGCTGACCTTGTGGGAGGCAGTGACTGGTCCACTCATGCAGTTATGTTAATAAAGAGACCAGGCTGCATGTGACATTGGCAGTTTGAAGAGGTGAGGAAATGAAGGCAAGGCAGCAGCTACCTATTGAGTTAGTGGAAGCAGCAGGGTAATCAACAGCACAGTTGTGATGTGATGCTGATATTATACTGTTACAGAAAAATCATGGTATCAAATACACATCTATACAACAAAGAAGTCTACAACTCCCTTATTGAAATTTGAGGTATTTGTAATTTAATATCTGAAATTATTATAAATTATATCAGACCTTTCCAACTTTAATGTAAACCAACATAATGATCCATCCATGGTGTGCAACCATGGTATTGTAGGTTTCTTATTTTGACATTTTCCTACAAATTGTCTACTTGTTTTTCCTCTTGAATTATGTTGGTTGCATTAAAGATAGAAAGAGGTTTCACAGAATTTATCTTTGTCATGTAAAGCCTGAAATAAACCAGTAATTTCAATAAGAGGGTGTATATTTTTTTCTATCCCCTGCACATAAACTTTTTTTTGCCCTTCTCTGATCTATTCCGTTTCAGAAAAATATTCATTGTGAATGGTCTTCTATCCAAAATCACCCTGTAACGTTTTTCAGACATGTTCAAGGGGATTTCAGTATCACAGAACTGAAACACTATATGAATTACAAGTGCTAGAAAATAAACCCAGCAGCAGTGGTGACAAGATTTAAAAAGTAGGGTCACCTGGATCGCCTCCTCTCTATGTGGCGCTGAACTTCCTCTGTCTCTTCGGTACCTTCCTTTTTGATCTTTCTTGGCCTGGTTTTGATCTGCTGGTCTATGTGTTTCTGTACTGGGACTGGTATCCTTGGGAACAGTGTGGAGAACCACTCCAGTTTGGTAAGGTAGGAACGCAGCATCTCCCCTATTGTCATTACACAGCCTCCGCCGGCCTTTACATCCAAATCCTGCAAATTAAATAGGGTAAAGAAGAGAGGACCATTGTAAAAACATTGCTAATATCTGGTGCCTTGAGTCAACAAAATGTAGTTTCCGATTATCCATACTTTCTTAACCAGAGGACTAACAGGGAGAGTGTGTGGTAGTCCCAGTTTAAGCAGACAATACATTCTACATTACAAGCAAATAGCTAGGCTGCAAACCTCCTATCCTTACTTTACTACAACCAAATGGTTCACACAAGGGATAGACCACCCACACCCAACCAGGTGTTGAATAAAAGCATCAAAACATACACAGCTTTCATCTAAAAGTCTGGCCAAAAAGAAACTTACAGCTAGAAGTAAAATTATCTATAGAAAATGCCGCCACGACTGCTTGGAGTAGAAAATAACTATTCAATTTTAAGACACATAAAAGTGGAATTAAAACATGCATTCTTGAGCCATAGTTAACTGACTTTTGTAATGAATTGATATCCACAAGAAGGCTTACAAACAATTGTAAACATATCAAATCATCTTAAAGTCCCCATGCTTAAATTTTGAGCCCTGAACATATTTATAGGCGAATCTTAAGGTAAAACGTCTTGCACTCACACACATGCATGTGTTCAGCTTAATTTCGCCCAATACAATTGCAGCAGCTCAAAGATCTAGAGGAAAAAAGAGCAAGTTAGCTTAAGTAAATATGGGTGGCCAAATAGTAAATCATCTCGGGGGCACATAACTCACTATTTTTATTTTGAACAAAGTAGTAGAAAATATGATACAGGAGACAGCTATAAAAAAAACAAGCCATTGACCTGTACGTGTGAGGCAGGTTTGAAAAAAATCTAGCTTTCAAAAACACTAAAGCGCAACCCATTCTTTTTTGTTCCTTCCTCATTTGTACAATGTAAACTGGCTGTTTTGTGAGGTGTGTGCTTCCTGTGTGCTGGTTATTTTAAAGTAATTCAAAACCAAATCAGAAGGCTCTGAGGTAGACAGAGGATTATGGTCTAACTCGTCCTACAGTTAGATATCACAGAAACTGTACCAGGAACAAAAAGCATGTTGTGGCCAATACATGGAAAGTTCACATATCAATCAATACTTGTGAATATTTGACACCCTCCCAGAGATTGGCTAACTTCCATGCAGACATGTAAAAAGGTGAATTTAGAATAAACTATAAGTTGTAAGAAACAATAAAAAATATGTTTAGACACTGCTATACATACATCAGCAGAAGTCATTTCTAAAGATTGAAACAATCTTAAGTATTATAGATTTACAACAGTTATTAGCATCTGAAGACCACCTTTTTCAATTTTCTGATGCAAATGACATGTTTGCCCTTTTAGGAATCTTTAACTCTCCTTCAGGAACTAGTAAAGGTAGTAGTTTTCCCGTTTTAATTAATGCTCACAAAACCAGGAAAATATAAAATGTAATTGTACATGTATTATGAAAGCACGGTACTACACATTAATATCCTATAAGAACAAATGCAATGTTAAAAAAGTAAGCAGTACTAAACTTGTAAGGAACAACCATTAGGATGATCAATTATGATCCATTTTATAAGTTACATTTAATGACTAAATATCAGGCCAAGACAAAGTTATAATTTAAGGCCAAGCTAAAATGGTTATTTAACCATTTGTCAAAACATCAAAAAACAGACCACAGCCATTTTAGGCCAATAGCGTTTAAGACATACAAGGCTTTGGATTCTGTACAAATGAAAAGTGAATTACCCTTGCTGACATACCTCTTCGTCATCTAGGAAATCTTCATACCAGTCCCATAAATCTGTAGGAGGCTGTGTGTATCTGTAATGAAAGAGTACTCATGTAACACACAATTCAAATACATGTCTGCAGGGGTTAGAAAAAAAGGGAAGCACAGCTACAGCAAAGAAAAACAAACAAAAAAAAAAATGGTGTTCCCTACAACCAATGTATAAAATCTGTCTTCACTGCAGGCATCAATGCACAGCTTAACCACACATTTCCAATGTCAGGGAGTAAATGTAAGATCCGAAGTCTGCAACAATGATATTCGCGACTTTACAAGCAAAGTTTAAACACATTGCCATTTTAAATTTAACCTGCAAAGTCGTTGAATATCGGTGATTTGCACACATCGGACATTAATACATTTACCCCCAGGTCGGATTTGTAGGGAAGGAGTATAACTTTCCCCCCTCCCCACTTGCATCGCAACATCATTTTGCTACAAAGAAACAGATTCCCTGTGTTTTCAACATTAAAAGGGACCCGCACATACAAGCATTTTTAAGTGTCGCATACTTTGTATTCTTCATATTCATTATGGCAATACATGACCCAAATTACCACTAGTATAATTCTCATATTAACCACTTCATATCTGAGAAATATAGTTACACCTGCCAAAATAAACACATTACTAATGTGGATATTGCCTTGCTTTTTCAAGGTTGTATGTATGTACAGAGTGACAATTTCGCTGCAGCTCAAATTACAACTTTTGCTGTTCTGCATACAATTTAGGTATTGTCAAAATATGTATATATAGTGCCCTCTACAGGGGGAAGTTCTTATGGTATCACTGTACTCAAGTATATGAAGCACACTACCTATCAGCATTTGTTCTGCAATCAGTGTACCAGGAACAGAATGAAATGGTTCCTGGCAATCTCTCTCTCTCTTTCATTAACACCCAGCATGAGTTCTAAAGATTCGTCCAAGTGAACATATAACAGTGCAGAGATCCAAACCTACAATCTGTACAAGAAACACACAATCAGTACTGGCCAAGACTAATGTCCTTAAACTGCACAACAGCCATGTAACAAGATGTATACGCAGCTTCTGAAGTATTCAAGTTATTAAACACAGCTTTAAAAATGACTTACCTTATGTACATGAAACCAAGTGCTCTGATGTATGGAGAGTCTGTGTGCGTGATAAGACCCATTACTTGCTTTCTGGTCAACTTCAACGTGAACAGCTTATAGAGCAGACAGAACGCAGTGGACACAATGCCCCCTGTTCCAACACCACGCACCTGTCAAGAGACAGAATATTGTTTTAAGATTTAACTTTCCTCTCACAAAACAAGTTACTGATCTGATGTAATTTCCTCTAAACAGAACAGTTGTATAGTAACCAGTGTTTCACAATATGTGAAATGCAGAGAGCAGCTTTGGGCAGGCATTGATTGGCTGAAGGTTTGTATGTCACACAGGACACATTCAAGTATCATTAGGCTAATGAAATGTGTGCAGAACAAGTGTCATTGAAGTTATACAGAGCAATATAGCTCCAGCTCGAAGGACGCTCAAGCATTTTACCCATTAGCCCATTAGCAGGATTATCCAGAGATCAAAACGTACTATCCCCACTATTACCGGAGACCGTTCATACAGTCATGACAAAACCAAATGTCACAGTTTTGCTACGTGTTGGTTATAACTAGAATAAATGGTTTTGTGTACCTAGTAAATGTTTTTTTTTAGGACAGGTTATTTTTTGTTTTTTTTGTTTTATAAATAAAAGGGAAAACAGGCAAAATGACTAACTTTAAATTAGCATGGGAAAATAATGATGACCTCACCATTGTATCATGACAACATTCTATCAAATTTCACATTTTTGGTAGCTTTTTCTTATTCTCCCTGCAGGTTACTGTTATTACTCCAAGAACATTCTTTCACGTCACGCCTTATGGTAAAATTATTTTAAGACACAATAAAAAAAAAATAAAAAAAAAAAAAATCAACTTTTGGTTTTGTGTATTCAATTATTTGTGTGTGTTAGGTGTCACATTTACCATTATCTTTTAAAGTAGCAATTGTTTTTACTTTTATTATAGAACACGCTTACTATTGCACATTTGTCTTATTGCAGTGTTTGAATACATGGTTTGGCACTTTCTTCCTGTGTTATTTCACACAAGAACACATCATAGCCCAATATAAATACTTTCAGCATCTCATCTAAATGTAGAACTTGTTTGTTATCTGCCTTGGAGGCAGTTAAAATCCCAAAAATGAGGAGGCACGTACTTGTACTTACCCCCCCGCACATCCCTGTTTGTCCAGCAGTTTTCCGGCTGCCTTTCTCCCAAGGTTCAACGTGCGTCACCTGAAAGTGTAAATCAGTGTGGTTTTTAATATACAAATAAAACAATCACTACAGGAATCCTTTATAGTAGATACAAACCCTACCTACTGATATTAAGTAATAAGAAACATAAGCAGTTTGATCCAGTCTACTCAGCATTTGGTATTTAGACATAGAAAGATATAAAACACATTGCATACAATGTTTAAAACTGGAAAAAATAAATAACATCTAATAAAAGTGATGGTCAAATAAAAGCAAATGTGAAAAACTTTACACCACACATTTTCCAAAATGCAGAAAACTGAGTATTCTTAAATGAATAAGTAAACCTGAAATGAAAGTTAACCAATTCTAATTAGTGCTATTAGTAACAGCTGCAGATATATATGTAGAGATTTTCAGATCTGAACATACTTGATAAAGTTTGGAACATGGAGAAGTATTAGTTGCCATCTGTTGCAGTAAACATGAAACAATGAAATGAATACAAAATATTGCAGACAAAGGGATAATTGATCCTAGTGCTCTAGCACTTACATTATTCACACAGCCCAACATGCACTCAGAGAATGCAGTATAAGTAAATATTTGGTTAAATTTCATTAATTGTAATAATATATATATATTTTTATTATTATTTTTTTCTTAGCATCAACAATCTTCTACTTTAGTTCTGCTAGTTCTAGCAAGAAAGGACCAAGCAGCAAAACCATAGACATTGAGATTTAGGCCATTTTTTAACTACATGCATGACAATGCAAACAACTTAAGTTCGTACTCAATTGCACCACACATTTTACAATTATGTGCCATCCATCAACACAGTATTATTGTATCCATTACTTATCAGTGACCCCTTAATGGTCCTCTTAAAGGATAATCTTCACCTTCTCATCATCAATCATAATAGCAAAATACAGTCACTTAGCAGGACTTGCTCAATTAAGTTTACACAAACTTGTGTGGGCTCACTGATGCAGGAAGTTAAACGCTTAGGACAGGGGTCTTCACCTTGAATGTTCTTATCATTTTGTCAAAACACAAGTGTAGAAAATCCACATGAGAGGGGTGTCCTACACTCCAATCAGATGGTGAAGGTTTTTGTTATGTGGGAATAAAACCTAGGAGAAAAGCAATTTACATGAGGACAATGAGGCTCTTCATCTGCAGAGTACCCAATAGGTATCACCCAGGTCATGACACCCACTGACTCAGTATCCAAGTTTCACGAAAATCTACCACACGTCAAATTTATCTTCTCTAGGCCTCATATAGTTTGAGATATAGGGGGTCAAAGTTATATAACAATCCTCCGAAATATCACTCCTGATTCTCCGTTTTTAGTGTGATATGTCTCAAAAAAAAAAAAGTCACATCTCAGCGCCTAATCCACATATCACTTTGAAATTTTTATCCTTTGTCAATCACAATATGGGAATTCCAGAAAAAAGTGTCATCAATCTAGCCTGACTCAGAGTCATTAAAAAAACATTTAGTTCAAAAATCAAGAATTTTTTGAGGCGAAAATATGTGTTCAATAAGCATTATCAACCTGAGCGGTTACCATGTCCCTTTTTTAAAAAAGCACCGAGATGTGATTTTTTTTTAATGAGACATAGCACACTAAAAACGGGGAATCAGGAGTCGCATTTTGGAGCAATGTTATATAACTTTGACCCCCTATATCTCAGAAATTATGAGGCCTAGAGAAGATAAATTTGACATGAGTTAGTAGATATATAGTAGTATCAAGTGTAAAAAAGGGACTACTTACCCATGGGGCGACGAGACATTTTGTGGAAAAACAGAAGGTGATCCAACAGATATTAAATTGATAGGAAATGAAAAAATTGATATTACTAAGAGAGGGAAATAGATTTCTAAATCTATGTCGTGGTGAAGCCACCTGGATTTTTAAACTACAAACCATGTTTCCAGAAGGTCTCAATGAGACCATTGAGTTCAATGATTGGTACCTATAGGTATAAGGGGCTAATGTATGGATTGTTTGTCCTATCCGTTGTCAATTTTCATGTCAAGTGTGTTTCTATTAGGATTTGGAATGTATTCATAGGCGTATCCTTTTCTTCTGCTATATAAGGGATATATAGAGATGTATATACTTATTCATGGAATAGAACTAAAAGAGATGAGTTATGTGATAGATCGATTAAGCGACATCTGTGAGAGATCCAATGAGTTAAAAGTTTGCCCTATAGAAAGGAAGCGATACAATGTTAATGAATATGGTTGTGAAAAAGTCGCCAATTTAACTCTACTCTGACCTGTTTAGCAAACTGTAATCCCTATTGAAGTGATTTAATTCCAAGTCAGAAGGATTGAAGAGATGTATTCATGCGGAACGTTTGTTCACTACATCTTAATGTTGCACACCTCACCCTATGCACTGATAATCAGTCACAAGCTCAGTGGCAGTAGAGATGGAGAGAATAGGTTGGATGTCTAATCTGTGGAGACTGCAAGTGCAAGAAATTTGCTAAACTCCCTTCCAGCATTTATTTTATCCGATTGATTATTGGAAATCCGTCAGTACGTCTGTTCTATGTGAACCCAACTATTTGGTGCTGTTCATATGAGACTTTTTGGCTTGGCGTTTATTAAGTGACTTTATTGTGGCATATGATTTACTGGAACTGAGGGGTCCTGACACTATACCATCTTAAAAAAAGAATTCAGCTTACAGTGTCTGATTGAAATTTAGAGATTTATCACATTTATGTGAATCACTTCTATTTTATTTCGTACTGTTGGGTATGTTTGTTTTGTGGTTATACATGCATAAGTATTTTATATGATTGAGTAATAAGTGTTTTTTTTATTTATAATTCCCTTGGATATTGTCTATAAATATCCTCTCAAATACCTATTCCTTTTATACCACTATACATTGCGTGTATCTCCCCTCTACGCTATATATTTTCTCTGTAGTATCAAGTGTACAAAGTTCCATGAAAATCTGAGACAGTGGGTGTCATAATGAAATTTTTCTGGGTGATTAGACATGGAATGACCCTATCACACTGTTTGACGATTAACCCTACAGAGATCATGCATCTGTGAACCGTTTACTACCTAGAAAATAGTCTACTTCCCATGTAACATACAGATACACGAAAAGTAGCAGCAGTATTAAGGGATGTAATTAAATAAAAACATTGCTCAAATGAATTAGAGGGTGACACTCCATCTGCATGAGATCTTTCTAGGTATTTTTGTCCCAGTGTGAGGTATTGTGTATCTAAACTTAGACAGACAATTATCTAGATGTAATGTATAAAATGTATAGCAGAATCGGTATATAAGTGGGTGAAAATAAATTATACGTACTGTGCATACTATTGTAAATTTTACTTCTAGGATATCTGATATGGTGTGTGCCTGTGTAGCATATAGTGATAGACTTGTTTAGAATAAATTTGTATAACAAAGTTAACTGAACAGAAAAGGAACAGCATTTCTGAATATAAACTGGGGATCTGGAACTGCGTCTGAATGTTGTTGTTTTTTATCTTGCCTACTGAACTGTATTGCATGTACTGTATGCTATGATTTATATGTATAGATCAATTGATAGGCTTCATTATGAACTAAACGGTTTGGAGGGTTACTTTGTACTGCCCCAAATTAAAGTACCACTCTAAAAGAATAATCCATCTTATGATAACATTGCTGTACAGATTTGTTTAGTTTCATTGCCTTCAAGTGTGATTCGGAAAGCCATTTTTATGCATCTTTCAACTGAAGAAAAACTATCATACTGAATGGTTGGGATACCATATACAGCAAATGATAACCACATCCAAATGTGTACGCAGCCGTTGTCTGAATGTGCCAATAGCAGTTTCATTGGACTGGGTATTCAACTCTAGTACCCTGGTATTTCTGATGCGGCCAAAAACCTCTATGTACATGTCTGGCAAAATTGCACCAATACCCGGCAGCCAGGGTATGGCCAGCATTCGATATGAAACAGAATAGATACAGTTGTATCCAGTTCACAGAAATTAGCCTACGTCTCAACCAAGAGTAGATACAAAAAAATTAGAAAGTTAGACTTCCCATTTAAGGATAGCTGCAAACAAAATGGTGCAATTTATACAGAGGGTCATTCAGACAGGCATTTAATCAGAGAACTGGTTGCCCTTTGGTGAACTCAAAACAGTCTAAAGAGTGGATACAGAGTTCAGAAAATAAACTCAATGATCCCTACAGAACAGACGTGTTCCTGTCAAACGCACGCTACATGCACTGAAACAGAGGTACTGCTAAAATGCAAGTAAAGCAATAAGTGTTAAATACAAGTGCTGATGAGACAGCAATTATAATTGATATGCCAAAAATGTTTACTGCGCAAAATATTGGTGTACAAGGATTAGTTAGGGTTTATTGCCTCTACACTGTTGAGTCGGTTAACAGTATAGATAAAAGCTAAACCAATATTTACAAGCTGACCATTAAAGTAATGCTCATTTTCTGAAACAAATACTAAACTGAATGCGAATATGCATCTATCCGCCTTCCAAATCCCAAGCAGCACACTGATCTGAGAGGGGCCATCTGTCCTAGTCTTGGCAATGAACACGCAGCTCTGCTTTAATTTATAAGTGTATGAAATATGTTACCAAGATCATTCATATTAAGTAAAGATCTTCAAAACCTTTACTATAAATCAATAAAATAGCCCAACCACTGGGTATAAATGAGTAAACATGATAAATATTTTAAGTGTGTGTGTTTGGGTCTAGGATAAACAATAGTAATAGAATACTTTATTTATATAGCACTTCTATTCCAATAGAGCTCAAAGCATGATTTTTATTTTTGCAAAACGTGAGGCAGTCAAACGTTGTAGTTGTTTTGTTGTAGTCAATCACACTAATATGTGCCCCACTTGAGCTTATTGTATAATTGTTAGTGAAGTAAGGTTGCAGTCAAGAAAGTCATTACAACATATATAAAGAGAGCAATTTCTATTGAATATAAATTAGTTGATATATTGTAAATATAAATCCACATCTTTTTACATGATGTTCAACATCTCTCCTCGTTAAAGTCACTGTTTCCCGATCCCCAAGCTTAGGACTCTGCCCTGCATTTACTCCACTTATCCAGTTCTTTGGGCTGTTTTGCCACCACCTCAATCAAAACATTGCCAGAACACTCGTCACTGGCACTTAGGGTGTTACCAAAATTCTTATCCATTCTCCTGCATTGACTACTACGGTCTCCTCCTAATTGGCTTTCCTATAACCATCTGGATCTGCTCCAATCAGTCCTAAATACTACTACATGACTGATTTCCCACTCTCCCCATTCCACATCTGCTGTACCACACTAAAAATCTCTACATTTGCTACCCATTATTTCCATAATCCAACTCAAGCTACTCATCCTGATACACATCTGATCTTGTTACAAGAAACACGCACACATTCACTCTTATTATTGTAGATTTGTATGGTGCCACAATGCTCCGCAGCGCAGAACAGTACCAAAAACAGTACATATATAAAACAGGGACATACAAGATAGACAAAATAGAAGCAGACATGAAAACAAAGGATATGAAGGACCCTGCTCTTTAGAGAGCTAACATTCATGTGGAAGAGGGCACAGCTGAAACAAGAGGAGCAAATGTAGTTCAGAGTTGAGATTGGGACAGTTGTGAGGGTGCATTAGTGTTATCAGGGATAAGGTCACCTCTATAACAAAAAAAACAAAACAAAAGAAAGTGTCTAAAGATTTGAAGCCTGTGGGAAAGTCTGATTGAGCGTGGTAGGGAATTCCACTCTTATACCTACCTTTGTCTCTCTCCTTACCTCCTCTTTGATAACCACCTCCAAGACTTTGCCTCACTGCTCCCCCCTTATGGAGCGCCATACCCCACCTGAACAAAATCACCCCAACCCACAATCTTGTAAAGCACTCTTAAAACACACCTTTTAACTATAGCTTATTTTAGCACCTACCTGATACTACTCTCTGGACTCTATCAGCTACCATCACATTCCTCTAGTCCCCACTGTCCTCTCTTTCTAGATTGGAAAATCTCATGAACAGGGCCTTCTCCACTCTAATGTCTGCATCCTCTGTCAACCTCAAATCCTTGTTCTTTCTACATAAGACTTTTTTTTTTTGTTATACTGAGAAAGCACTGGAGAGTATTGTTGTACCTTATAAAAGAACGATCGTGGTCAGTTTTACCTGATCAGCTTGTGACATTCCTTATGGGTGTAAAACTATGTCACTGAATAAAAAAGTGTGATCATTATTAAAAAGTCATGAATGCTAGAAAAGCAGGTCTGGGACACATGCTTATGCTGATGAAATAAACGTATAACAAAACTTTATAACGACCCGTTTTAGTGTTATATTCCAATTTTAAACGTGTCTCTTTGGTCAGAATGCGATAAGATAATGCAGGCATTACTATGTGATCTTACAGAACTAAACTAGCTGTTCGATATTCATAGAACACGTCTTCATATAATTCAGACAAACAACAAAAATAGTTTACACTTATTAGACCTACACGTTTAAAGGACTACCCCCAATTAAATCAAGCGAGCTGCCCTACATGACCTAACACGACAAAATACTGAGTACCCCAATTTGTGGGAATCGCAGTCTGCTTCTACACGGCTAAGTATTGTGTATTTCAAAAACAACACGTCCTATGTAAGACTTCCTCAGGTCCAAACACGCCTAAATAACATCTACCACATACAATCGGCACATCATTACAATGATCTTTATTATAAATCACGTCTAGTACCTTAAAGTAGATTTCGTCCACCACCTCGTGGTAGGTCTTCAGCTCGTACAGCTGTACCTTGAAGTACGGGGAGGACAAGATGTTGGTCAGGATCATGGGATTGAGATTCATCGTCTTTTCATTACCCCACAACGGCAACACATTTCCAGGTTTCCCGGAAGGAGCCGGTTTGTTCCCACCGCCGCCTGTCTGAGGTGGTTGCGGGGTCGCCGATAGGGCCGCCGCGTTGTTATTCGCCATTGCAAACCGAAGCAAATATGGCGGCCGCCTCACCGGAGAGCAGGAAGTGACGCGACATGTGTCGAAAAGAAGGAAGAAAGGCGGTTGTACAGACCGGTCAAGAGAGCCAGTCAGCGCGCTGGGTTCAGATAGCAAATCAGAACATTTGTCTTTGACGCCCAATCGATGATCTTATTTCTTGTAGCCAATGAGTGCTCCAGGCTGAACTAATTGCATAAACCTGCGAGTTTTTCGTTTTTTTCCCTTCCCATAGCTTTTGAATAATATAATCTTTATTTAACCCGTATATAAGCAATGGACAATGTGGCATCAATACTTGTACTTCACGATAAAACAACAGCATACGGAACTCCGTTTGTATTTTTTTGAATATCTGAATTAAGTCACACTTGCAAATGGATTCTTTGTAAGAGTGTGTTTCTTTTCTATGGTCCCTTTCTTAATGGGACAACACTAGTTGCAAACTCAATTGTTTTATGAAATGTTTATATTGTATGGGCCTTGAAATCAATATGCTAATTTCGAGATCACATTTGCACCCCCCAACCTTACATCTCAGGTCTGCTTTCCCACTGTTATTATTTACAGTTGCCTCTCAACTGCTCTATGATTAGAGATTGTATTGCTTTCTGTTTTTAACACCTATGGGTTTGCACTATTTTATGATTGCATATATACCTGAAACTATAGGAACTAACTTTTAAAATTGTGTGGGGATTCTAACCACTCCAATATGAATGTTATGCATAGACATGGTTAGTGACTGAGACAGCACAAGTATTAGGAGTATTTGTCCTGGAACACAGGTAAAAGTACCTCATTCACAAGTGTTTTTCCAGAAGCTCTAGTTGCCATATTTTATATGAATAATTTAATCTGGTACATCTTGGTCTGTCTTGTTTGGTTTAATTTTTATTTATGTTTGGCCTAAGTTAATGGATTAAAAGCACATTTTGCAATGCTTCATAGTGAGATATAGAATAACACTTTAATTCGCTGCACTTCTCTCTTCTGATGCATCCTTGAAAGCTTGTAATGGCCCAACCAGGGGATCTGTCCAGTTCAGGGCTGTTGTTTTCCCCCAAACTTTGAGGGGTGTTGTCCCATCCCCTGTTACCTTTCCATTTGGGAAAATGGGAATCACACAGGAGAAGGACTTTGATAATGCTGCAGGCAATGTGAAAACAAATGTCACTATGAGCAGCCTAGAGGGTCAACTATTTTGATATTACAGGAATCAGGAGAGTGCAGGGGAGATTCTCTTTTTTTTTATATATAGCTCTCATAATACCACCCTAACTAAGGGTGCAGTTTTTGCTTACAAAGGAACTCCAGGCAGATATTTTTCGTGATCAATCTCCTACCCAGACTATCACAACCATCTGTCGTATCCACATTTCCCAAGAAACTAATTTCTGTCAATGATGGTCGCTCCTCCGGGCCTGACGCCATATAGAAGTTTTAATGAATCCACTCCTCGGTGCAAATGTGTTGATTAAATTAGTTTTAATCCCTTGGCACAATTTGCAAAGTGTCTCAGCTGTGTGTTCAGTTAACTATTACCAACATCATATATAATGGCTGATGTAGAAAGGGCCATTGAGATATGTTAAAATCCTTGTTCCTTAAAAATGTGTCATAAAATCATACCACAAAATTCTTGAAGTATGTTAACAAGTGTAAACCTCAAATGGAATGCATTATTCACTGTTAAACAATGTCTCTGTGTTTTTCTGCACTTCTTCACTACAGATAATTTCTAGAATCCACTCTTGGTAGTTGGATTGCTTAACACAAGCAGAGAAAATACCTATACACTCACTTTTAGGGTTTTAGAAATGCCAACTGCACTGGATACATATTGCTCTGGGTTTGTTTGTAGCTCCTTTCCTGCTTATGTTCCTCTCCCCAGTGGAAGGTGTGACGAAATGAGTGGGATAACCCTGTGAGCATTCGGTGTCTCATTTCTCACATAATGTGGATTATAGTACTTTTTATAGCCCATGCTTTGTTCCCTAGCTCACCAGACTACAACTGCATTGTCCAATAACATGTGGCTAAGGGGACATTGTAGTTCAGTGTACTTATGTATATTGTGTATTGTATATTGATGACTTGCAGTAAGGTTGCTATTCATTGTCTTTAAAGTGAAGCCAGGGGGGATGTGGGTAGGGATCAGGTTGCCATGTGCTGGAGTAGGAAAACAAATTAGTGTCCATTGTTCTCACCAGGCTAGTCCAGACAGGCCATCTAACAGGGTGGTTCTCTGGAAGGACAGCTCATCTTCACTCCCCTGTCCAACCCCCCCTAGTCCAGCACTGACAAATGGTTAAGTAGAATAGACCCAGGGGTTTGCCCAGGGAGGGGAAACACTGTGGAAATTAGACCTGGGATATAAGGAACAACTCCAAAGGGGAGGGGTGTTCGATCTGGGATTTCATTCATGAAGGTGCAAGATCTAGCTTTTGAGTTGTCGCTCTCTAAGTAGAGTCTATATATGCAGCTGAGAGAAATCCATGGGTCGTGAAGTCTGGACAGCAGGTGACTATATCTCCTTAAGTTATTGGGGTAAGGGACAGATAATGTGGTAAACCTGCCTGGCATTTATTTACTGTGTGTACATAATATTCTAGTGTTGTTTGTATGACAATAAATATACTGTTGTATTTTTAGAACTGCATTTTGCCTGAGTGACCATACGAATCCTAGAAGGTACTGGGTAGACTTCCCTGGCATAGGAAGGCACCCGTGTGTGGCCAGCCAGCGTGAAGTGGGTAGCATTGGGCCAGATACACCCGGTATCTTCACAGAAGGTCATAATATGAGTTTTTAGAGGCTAGCAGTTGGAACTGTTTCTGTTGTTCCTGTGCGCCTAGAAAGCCTCCTTATGACCCACATCATTGTTTAATTTCCCTTTAGATGGGAAATACGTCCGTTTCTCTTATCACTACTGTGGTTTCTGTAACTACTGGTAGTGTCCATGTTGGTCTTTTCCCAACTACCGTCGGGTTAGCATTGCAGAGATTATGTGAATAGAGATCTCTGCGTGCCTTCTGTATGTCTTTGCTATGCGTTTCACCCGTTAGGGCTTCCTTAGGGAACACTTTTCATATCGGCCACTAGATATAATAGTGGTAATAATGCTTTGCTTGAATACACATCTGAAACATTTTATAAAGTGAGCCAAGGTGTGACAAGAGGGACCGCCTATGCCACCCTGTCTGTCGCTGCTTGGAACCGACTGGGCTTACTTTGCCACCGTTCCCTTTCGTTATCACAAATGCCCCTTCTTGCTGCACTAGGAGGTGCTTACAAATGCTGCCACCACTGGACTCCTTACCAGAATCCAGTACCGGGTTTCTTCTGGGTAACTGATGCTGCGAGTGTACCCTGTTACTGGTGTACCTGGGCTGGTAGTTCTGACCTCTTACTATGGATCAGGGTTGCTGTGGATGGATCCCCCCTGGCCTATCACACTGACCAGAACTGCAGGGTAGCAGGCAGATTGGTGGTACCGGAAAAGTTGGGTCCAAACCTCAGAAACAGTTGGGAACGGATTAGATTTTGGGTCTAATCTGTAATACAAGCCAGTGCTTTTTATACAGTTTGGACACAGCCCCAAAGGGTAAGCCTACCCTCTTGAAGTCTGAGCTATTTTTAGAATCAGGATGTCATGTGTTTACACAAACATGGATTTACATGCATTGCAAAGCTAACAATATTTATGCTTATCTGTGATATCTTAAAAACCTTGCTGTGATTTCCTGCATCTTATTCCAGAGCTAGGAAGTCTAAAGGTCTAATAAACATGAATTTAGCATGAGTTCTTTCTTCTAACAGTTGCAGAATACACATTTCAAAAGAAAGGTACAAACCCCAATCAAGTAATTTCCCCACATCACGATACACAAAAGACTTTCTAAACAAAGGCTCATTGTATCAGATATATACATCAGAAATAAGGCATTTCCTTTAGCAAAATTAAAACAGAAAAACAAATTTTCTACCCTGGTCTCAGAAATAACGATTTCCGATATCAAAATATGCACCATATCAAAAAGAAGTGCATTGCCAATTATACAAATAAGTGCCCTGTGCTATTTCCTTTAAATAAATTTATAGCATAAGTTACTTATAAGTGATCCAGTCACACAAGGGATTGCAGCTAATTTATTTTTGTCTGACTGTGGGTTGGGATTTATCCAACAGACAACATCCTGGAGAGTTAGCAATTTAAAACTAAACCTTACTACGTTTGGAGAACAGCACACATAGTCTTACTCTCAAATGTATTTATTGGTATCTTTATTTTTTTTACAGATAACTGAACAATACATTGTATGCAGCAATAATTCAACAATAGAAGGAAAACCTCAATTTAGGTAACTTTAATGGTGGAGAATATAGTTAATATATATATATATATATATATATATATATATATATATATATATATATATATATGGGATAATGTACTTGTTAATGTAATAAATGAGGATATTTGATGTCATGGAGGAGTTCACTGACCATATAAAAGAGGTAATTTCTATGCAATATTTCACTGTAGAGACGGAGTTATACCTTATGCTACAAACATAATCAATTTTTTTTTTTTTTCTTTTTACCACAAATCATTATGCTTATGGTACACACTTCAAGAGCACATAATACACAGAAAGGCACAACCTTTAGCAATCCCAAGCTTAATAGGGGCTAACTAGCCACGTAGCCACAGACTGCAACAATACAACTTAGAAATGCACATAATATATATACCCAACTTAGTAGCCATTCCTCTTGCACCAAAATTTGGGTGTCTGGCTGTTTTTATACACCAGCTATTCATTCTTCCATTGCATAGTTGTCTTCGGGGGAAGGGGGGTAATGCATTAAGAGCTTTCAGTTTTTAAAAGCTGTTAATTATATTTGTATAATTGAAAAATTCTTAGGTCTTAACATGCTGATTGTAAGTTTGTCTGTTCCCCCTCTTATTTTACTACATGTGAGCACAAGAGCTCTAATGCTTGCTCCAATCTCCCTCTGACCTCAGCCGCAACAGTTAGTAAGCCAGTAGATGCGGCCTATACAGAAAATTGAAGTGTCCAATAACGTCACATCCTTTATCCTGAATTCAGGAAAGGTAGGCCGGTGAGTATTGATATAGTGCGGGAGTCCAGGTACACACTCTGCTGGCTGGTGTGTCCTAATAACCTGTGAGCGCTCCGGTATTGTGACAGTCATATTACCTCCAGTATCAGTATAGTTCCTGCAGAAACCCAGAAAACCTTTTTCTATTCCCATGAAGAAAGATATTTGTTCAGACATTGTTTATCAGATTACTATTATGTTTTGTTCTACTTTTCTAAACAATAATCCAAAAATGTTTTTCATTTTTAAAGAATGCGTAAACGATCAAACTGTAACATTGCAAATTACCACACAGGGAAACAGTACATTACAATTAGCTGTCTCTCAAGCCAATCCCAGGACAGTCTGGTGGACGCGCAACTTGTCTGCCTCTCTGCTTGCAATGCTTCACCTCGCCTCTGGTGGGTCCACACATTAACAAGACCCTTGGGAGTGAGGATGAAGCACAAAGGGCTCCAGTCTTTGCAGTCCTTCTCTGTTGCTTCTAATTCTTGATAGCATAGCAGGAGCTGTAACTTCAGTCCTTTTTCAAACCACACAATCTATACCGCAGAATTTCACTAGACACAGCCTTTTATCCTTGCTACTGTGTTCTCTGGGTACAGGGTGTTGCTCCCTGTTCTAGCTCCCTGGTTGGTGGGTTTTATCTCCCTGGGGATGAACTGTGATACAATATTGTTTACATGACCTCTAATACACATACAAGGAGCAAACATAATTTGGCTACCTGAAGGAGAAAAGCTCCTAGTGAGCCTAACCTTTATTTGAACTTGCCTGATAGAGTAGTTGGAGAATGGAATGTAGTAAAATTTACCAGAACCTGTCACGAGCCGCGGAGGTACTCGCAGCCGCCGCGGCTCGCTTCCAATGCGCCCCAGCGTCCCGGCCGTCACGTTGATGACCGGGACATCATTTCCTCCTCCTGTCCGGCCGTCACCAGGGCAACGGCCGGACGCTAGTTCATTAGCGCTGCGTCCCGGCGGTGCTGGTAGCCGGGCGCATGCGCATTAATAGCCAGTCTATAGGGCTGATTATCAGGCATTAACCTGCAACTGGGTAGCTCAGGGACAAGCCCTGATTGGCCCTGCTGGATACTTGTAATTACTCTGCAGGAGTGTCTTCCACTGCTGATTGGTCCTTGTCTGTATTTAAGGCAATGAGGTCTGCTGCCTCATTGCCGGTTATAGCTTCTGAGCTCCAGTCTGCTGACCTGCTAGTTCCTGATCCTGTATCCTGATATCTCTATTTGACTCCCTGTGTATGACCCTTGGCTTGAATTGGACTTCGCTTGTGTTTCCTGTGACCCTGATCCCGGACCTGTCTACCCGTTCTGCTATCTGCCTGTGACCCCTGACCTCAGCTTTTCCATCGATACTGTCTGCTGCCGGCCTTGACCTCTGTGTGGACCTGACTCTTCTTGCCTGGGTTCTCCCCAGCCGGTACGCACTTCACGACCCTCTGACAGTCTGCGGCCCAGTCTGTCCCCACCATCAGGGACTCCAGTGAACACCTGACTGGCAAAGTAGATTCCGGGTTGTGTTGTGCCGGTTGGAGGGGTTCCTAACATTATAACCGGCCCACTCACGGAGACGAGGTTAGAATGGATGCAAGTGGATCTACACCGTCTCCGGCACAAACCCTAGCAGGCCATGTTGAGTCCTTGTATCAGATGATGCAGGGATTGGCTGAGCGTATGTCTGTTCAAGAAGAAGCCACAAAATCTTCACAACCTACTCCAGATCCCATCTGTGAACCCAAAATGAATTTACCGGATCGGTTCTCCGGAAATAGACCCCTGTTTCGGAATTTCAGGGAGAGCTGCAAGCTCTATTTTCGGATGAGACCCCGCTCCTCCGGTTCAGAGCAGCAAAGAGTCGGGATTATTATTTCCTTTCTACAGGGTGATCCCCAGTCCTGGGCGTTTTCTTTGCCACAGACCAGTTCTGCCATGCAGTCCGTAGACTCTTTCTTTGAGGCACTGGGTCTACTGTATGATGACCCGGATCGAAGTGCCTCCGCGGAAGCTCGTCTACGGGCCTTGAAACAAGGCCGGCGGTCGGCAGAAGAATACTGCGCTGAATTCCGTAGATGGTCACCTGATAGTGGATGGAACGACCCCGCCTTACGTAGTCAGTTCCGTCTCAGCCTATTGGAACAGATCAAAGATTCTTTGGTGCAATACCCGTCTCCTAGCTCTCTGGAGGATCTAATGCACCTCTCCATTAAAATTGACAGGAGGTATAAGGAGCGGAAAACTGAAAAGGAGACATCATCACCTCCATCCACCTTCGTTCCTGTTTCCCCGGATGGTGAGGAACCAATGCAATTAGGAGCATATCGTCTTTCCCCTGAGGAAAGAGACAGGAGATGATCACAAGGCCTATGTCTGTATTGTGGCACAAGAGGCCATTTCTCCCGTTCCTGCCCAAATAAGCCGGGAAACGAGCATGCCTAGGGAACGAGGGGAAAGTTCACTTAGGTCTGCAAATCTCCCCGAAAAATGCGGTATTGATCCCTGCACAACTAACGTTCAGTGCTTGTTCTGTGGGTCTGTCGGCCTTCATCGATCGTGGAGCTGCAGGCAAATTCATGGACTTCGAGTTTGCCCGCTCTGCTGGAATTCCGCGGGTTAAACTCAAATCTGCCATCACGGTATGTGGTTTAGATGGTACTCCATTGCCAGGCGGTAAGGTTACCTGGGAGACCCTGCTACTATAATTGAACATTGGGGCTCTCCACTCGGAATCCATAGTCTTCCGTCTCATCGAATGCCCGTCAGTTCCTTTGATTCTAGGCCACCCCTGGCTATCCCGCCATAACCCTGTCATAGATTGGGCAAAAGGAGAGATTGTCCAGTGGAGCTCTTATTGTTCACAGTCTTGCTTGACACTACCTCTGCGTGTGGTTCAGTCCATTCCGGAGCAGCTTCCCTCACAGTATCATGAGTTCTGGGATGTCTTCTCCAAAAAGGCTGCTGATACTCTACCACCGCACCGGGAATTCGACTGTGCCACCGAGCTAATTCCAGGTTCTAAACTACCCAAGGGACGCTTGTACTCTCTCTCCGGTCCAGAGACCAAATCCATGCAGGAGTACATTGACTAATATCTGGAGAAAGGCTTTATCAGGCCATCCAAGTCTCCAGTAAGAGCAGGGTGCTTCTTTGTGGCCAAGAAGGACGGTGGACTCAGACCCTGTATCGATTATCGAGGGCTGAACCTTATTACGGTTAAAAACACCTATCCCCTTCCTCTCATCTCTGTACTCTTTGACCAATTAAGAGGAGCAACTGTCTTCACAAAAATTGACCTTCGTGGTGCTTATAATCTCATACGCATTAGAGCAGGTGATGAGTGGAAGACGGCATTCAACACGCTCTCGGGCCACTACGAGTATCTGGTCATGCCGTTTGGCCTTGGTAATGCTCCTGCCGTTTTCCAGGATTTGATTAATGAGGTGCTACGTGAGTTCTTGGGACACTTTGTTGTTGTCTACTTAGATGACATCCTCATATATTCAAAATCGTTGTCGGTGCACCAGGGTCATGTCAGTCAAGTCCTACAGAAATTGCGGTAACACCATCTCTACGCTAAACTCAAGAAATGCGAGTTCGAGGTCCAGGAGGTATCCTTCCTGGGCTATATAATCTCCTCAGAAGGTTTCTCCATGGACCCAACCAAGGTCCAAGCAATCCTGGATTGGGTACAACCCAATAACCTCAAGGCGGTCCAGAGGTTCCTGGGATTCACCAATTATTACAGGAGATTTATTGGCGGCTTTGCTGATATCGTGGCTCCTATCGTCACCTTGACCCGCAAAGGAGGTGATCCAGCTCTTTGGTCACAATAGGCCATAAATGTATTCGAAACCCTGAAGAAAGCTTTTGTATCTGCTCAGGTCCTCAGACACCCGGATCCTAAGGTACCGTTTATTCTTGAGGTAGATGCCTCTGATGTCGGGGCTGGGGCCATCTTGTCACAAAAGGATCCCCAGACCCATCGCTTACATCCATGTGCTTTCTTTTCCCGTCAATTTTCCTCAGCGGAAACTATGACGTGGGAAACCGAGAATTGCTGGCAATTAAATGGGCCTTTGAGGAATGGCGACACTGGTTGGAAGGCGCTGCACACCAGATCTCCGTTATAACGGATCATAAGAACCTGCAGTATATCCAGTCAGCCAAACGCCTGAACCCCCGACAGGCTCGGTGGTCGCTGTTCTTCACTCGGTTCAATTTTATTATCACCTATCGTCCTGGTTCTAAAAATATTCAAGCGGACGCCCTGTCCAGAAGTTTCCTGGTACATCATGCTCCGGTCACTAGCCCAGAGCCTATTGTTCCTGTATCGATGATCCATGCCGGATTAGCTCAAGACTTGAGCTGTATCTTACAAAGGTTCCAGAGGTTGGCTCCTGATAACACTCCGCTAGGATGTTTGTTTGTCCCAGTTCATCTAAGGAAGACGGTCCTTGCTGAAGCACACAACAGTCGGACTGCTGGGCATCCTGGAATCTACAAAACACTGGAAATCCTTTCCCGTACTGTATGGTGGCCGTCTCTGTCTGCTGACGTCAATAGTCACGTCCTGTCCTGTGAAGTTTGTGCCAGGAACAAAGTTCCCAGGACTCGCCCAGTAGGTGAGTTAGTTCCGTTAGCCGCTCCTGCTAAACCTTGGACACATCTCTCCATGGACTTTATAGTTGATTTGCCACCCTCTGCGGGACACCATACCATTTGGGTCGTGGTAGACCGGTTCAGCAAGATGGCACATTTCATTCCGCTAACTAGGCTTCCTACTGCTCGAGATTTGGCCGTCTTGTTCATTCAACACATTTTCCGCCTCCATGGACTCCCTACGGACATCGTCTCCGATCGAGGTTCTCAGTTCATAGCACAGTTCTGGAGATCATTCTGTACCCTCCTGGGAATCAAGATCAGTTTGTCTTCTGCGTACCACCCTCAGTCAAATGGGCAGACTGAAAGGGTTAACCAGTCCTTGGAGAAATTCTTGCGATGCTACACATCGGAGTTCCATGACAACTGGTCCTCCTTGTTGCCCTGGGCAGAATTTGCCTGTAACAACTCCTGTCACTCATCCACCAAAACCTCTGTTTTTTGGCAATTATGGTTTCCACCCCAGATCTAACTCTTTGTATTCACTCCAGTCTATTGGTATCCAGGAGATCCGTTCCACTGCCAGGGATCTCAGAGTTATCTGGAAGAAAGTACACTCATCTTTAAGACAAGCATCACTTGTTGCAAAAAAAAATTCGGACCGACACCGTACCACCTGCTCCCTTAAGGTTGGCCAGAAAGTCTGGCTGTCTACAAAAAATATCAGGCTCAGACAACCTTGCAAGAAATTGGCCCCTAAGTTCATCGGGCCGTTTTCCATCATCAAGCAGGTGAACCCTGTCGCATTTAGGTTAAAAATTCCAGGCTCGTTAAGAATTCCGAACACATTTCATTGTTCTCTGTTGAAACCAGTACTTTATCCAGCTCAAGCCCAGTCTTCACGCAAGCCACAGAGGTACAGTGTTCAGAAAATCTTGGATTCCAAGAAAGTGCAAGGACAGGTGCACTTTTTGATACAGTGGAGGAACCGCGGGTTAGAAAAACGCTCTTGGGTTCCCCGGAGACAACTCCATGCTCCCAAACAACTGAAGGAGTTCTTAAAAAAATTTCCAAGAAAATCTGGGTGTCGGGGTTCCTTGACCCCTCCTCAAGGGGGGGGGGTACTGTCACGAGCCGCGGCGGTACTCACAGCCACCACGGCTCGCTTCCCATGCGCCCCAGCGTCCCGGCCGTCACCTTGACGACCGGGACGTCATTTCCTCCTTCTGTCCGGCCGTCACCAGGGCAACGGCCGGACGCTAGTTTATTAGCGCTGCGTCCCGGCGGTGCTGGTAGCCGGGCGCATGCGCATTAATAGCCAGTCTATAGGGCTGATTATCAGGCATTAACCTGCAACTGGGTAGCTCAGGGATAAGCCCTGATTGGCCCTGCTGGATACTTGTAATTACTCTGCAGGAGTGTCTTCCACTGCTGATTGGTCCTTGTCTGTATTTAAGGCAATGAGGTCTGCTGCCTCATTGCCGGTTATAGCTTCTGTGCTCCAGTCTGCTGACCTGCTAGTTCCTGATCCTGTATCCTGATATCTCTATTTGACTCCCCGTGTATGACCCTTGGCTTGAATTGGACTTCGCTTGTGTTTCCTGTGACCCTGATCCCGGACCTGTCTACCCGTTCTGCTATCTGCCTGTGACCCCTGACCTCAGCTTTTCCATCGATACTGTTGTCTGCTGCCGGCCTTGACCTCTGCGTGGACCTGACTCTTCTTGCCTGGGTTCTCCCCAGCCGGTACGCACTTCACGACCCTCTGCCAGTCTGCGGCCCAGTCTGTCCCCACCATCAGGGGCTTCAGTGAACACCTGACTGGCAGAGTAGATTCCGGGTTGTGTTGTGCCGGTTGGAGGGGTTCCTAACAGAACCACACTCTATTTAATGTGGGAAATGAGGTACAACAATGGTAGGCCTCCTTTCACAACAATGACTCAATAATGCCTACATGTGATTAAAACACAACTACACAGTAAACAAATAAATAGGCACCACATAAATATGTTACACTTATAGGGGGGAATTCAATTCTGCCTCGAGTAACGCGGCGCTAACTCACCATTAATACGGTAATTTTAACCCTGATTTCTGCTTGCAGCTCCCTGAGCTGCGAGCAAAAACCAGCGTTAAAGATTACGGTATAAATAGTAATGATGTGCACTATTAGCGTAATAGTGCGCAGGCCACGTTACTTTCGGCAGGCAATTTGAATTCTCCCCATTGTGTAATAAAGCTGTATAATTTTTCCTTTTCTCCATTTTCTACATAGCTATATAAAGTTAACCTAATTTGTGGCAAAGTAAAAATTATCACAGGAGAATCTTACTCACTTCACAACATTAATTGTAATAAATCGGCCACTTTATCATTGCAGAATCTTCATCAACCAACACCAGCAGCTGATTTCAGTGCCCAAATATTATAGAGTGCAGTTGGAATGTGTATTAATAACTAATACTTTGCAATTTGGCTTTTACTTAGGCTGTACAATGATATCTTTTTTTTTTTTTTTTTTTTTTTACCCCAAAACTGACTGATGGGTACTTAATTAAGTGGAACATTTACATTGTACTGTAGGAATATTGGTGATGGTAAAATATGGGAATATCTGTGCTGGAATTTCATTGGTTATTTGTGATGTATAATTATTTGCCTAACCACACCTAGCAATTTCTATAAGACTTTTGATTTTTTTGCATGCCTCACTCTACTCGCTTCACTAACGAAAACTTTTAATTATTTCTGGTTTATAGGTTTTAGCCTTTGTTGCTTAACACCCACCATAGTAGAGTACTTAAATAGGATGTCCACCTTGGGGTATTTTACACATTTACACTGGTTAATTCTGTTCTCCCTGAACACTTATTGGTGTTTTCAGTTGCAGAGAGTGGTTGTGCTAATTCAGCAATTGTTTAAAGTGTGCAGGATAAAGTCTGCCCCTGACTGCTTTAGACACAGCCCACTAGTCAGAAAGTATGTATTAATAGGTGCTGAAATAGGTGGTTTCCATGACACACCTCTATAGCCACCCACAGAATGAGTATTAAAATTACAGTGTTAATGTAGATCAAATATACACATTTTAAAGAAGAAAGATTTTAAAAACCAAACTAGCTTTTTTTCCCTTTGCAACTTTGGGCACAGACTAATAAGACTAACAATGGGGTTAAGCACCACCCACAGGAGGCTGCACATTTGGATAAAGAAGAAAGAACTTTCCTATAACCACTTAACCCCTTCCACTAGCCATGGAGATCAGTTTTTGGAGTGGCCTCTTCAAAGAGGTTAGGTCCACAGGCATGTCCTGTGTCTTTACTGTTCCTTTAATTTTCTTTTTTTTAGGTGAAATCTTTGACATGTACTCCGCTGTCTTCTTCAGATGTGGGCTTTTCCTCTGCTTCCACTTTCCAATTCCCTTTGGCGATTGTGTAATTGGGTTTTGGTGAGAAGTCCGGGAGTCTGCTAGAGTGGCTCTCTGTTCTCTGTGTGGCCCTGCTTGCCTGGCTGTAACTTCTATACTTGCAGTTTTCTACCTTTCTTATGCAGATTGCTCCTCCCTTCTGAGGAGGTAGAGCTGTGTTTGGAACAGCATACTTTTAGACTGGAGTAGTTCTTCTATTAGAGTTCCCTCAATTATGAAGCATCTTTCCCCTGGACCGACCAGATGACACTGCAGGGGCAGAGCTACAGCCAGAATACCCAACTCATGGGGTTTTCTGGCTAATCATTTAGATCGGTTGGTGATGTCATGCTGGGCGCTCCCCCTCTTACACTAGTTCCAGGTAAAACTTTCTTCATCTGCCCATGCCAGTTCTGTGCACCAACTCCCCTGGCTCCTCCTCTAGCCCACAATGGTGTTTCCAGCAGGGTGATTGTCAGTTGTAGCTTTTTCAATACAGACTTGGAAGGCAAGGTGGCACTGAGAAGTTCCCCCAACTAAGACTCCACTAACAATCAGGTAAGTAAAAGCTTTCTGATTAATCTTTTTTACTCTGTGGGTGGGTGATGAAGGGGCTTCCCTTTCTGGCCAGGTTTTTAGTTGATATACTCCTCATTATTGTTGGTGTATTTTTTTCCTCTCTTATTGATCCCCAATTGCATTTTTTGTTATGTATTCCCGCATGCAGAGATACCAGAGATAAAGAGCTTTATCCTCTACTCCAAAGCCAGAATGGGGAAAATGCTTTGCTAATTCATTAGCTGTGATGCCTTAGACTTTGGCATTCCTACAGCACAGTAATGTGGCAGCTTTGGAACGAGAATTGACAGGGTTATCCGACCGTTCTTCCTTGCCAGATGAAGGGGAAACCTGGAATTAAGGGGACCAGTCCGATACCCTTTATACTATTATTAGAGGCCATGAACATCCGTTTCTTTTTTTTCAGGAAATCAGTAGTGGGTCTGATTAAGATTGTTCTGTGCATGCAAAAAATACCAGATGCTTCTGTGCAAAATTCTGCGACCCCAGCCATTTTCCATCGTAGAACCACCAGTTGGCTTTTTTTCTCTCATGACAAGGATCTCTTGTCTTTACTCCAGACGGAGTGGAATAAATAGTGTTTTCAAACCAACAGATGTTTTAAGACTCTCTATTCTCGCTGTAAGACATTGAGATCTGTTGTGGCTTCCACATAGAAGTGGGCACAGGAATTTTAAATGATCTGCAGGATCTCTTATCCCCTGATACCATTCTCCAGCTGACTGGGCAACATGAGAAAGAGTGATGTGGCCCTAGATGCAAGGAAGCTGATAGCCAGAGTCTCGAAGAACCCTTTGGATGCACCTCAACCATTATGGCTTAATGCCAGTGCAGCGTTTCCTAATTCTAAGAAGTCTTTGACATCCTCCTTTTTCTCATTAGGAAAATCCTATTATGTCTGCAACTAGGCCAGTAAGAGGCTAATGGGGTCAGAGTGTTTTTGCTGTCCTTTCCATGAAGTGCCTCAGCTCCCACTCTTTTCTTTTTTTATTTCTCTGGCAAGATAGATCAGTGAGAGACGCATAATGATTGGAAATTCAGTTATTAAACAAAACAATTTTAAATTGCAGAAGTCACAAATCAATATATGGTAATATGCAAGACTTATAGTTTTAACAGCTAGTCGTTATTTAAAAAAACGTCTTACACAAGCATATATATCCCTTAACTGGTAATAATATTTCTGTTGGTTTTCATCAATCTTATTTATACTGTATAATAGTTGCCCACACAAGGGGCATGGACAACAGCTAAAAAGACTGTACTGGTCACCAGGTACTTCTTTCTGATCATTTGATGGTTTTACTCTAAGTGCTATGTGTGTTCGATCCATCAGTCTTTAAGGAAGTGTTACAGGTAGCAGCTGGTCATGGATTCTGGAACGTTCCGAATCCTGAGATTGTTCCTTGTGGACCTATTCTATTAGTCTTCCTGTGTTTCTTTAATGGTTTCCAGTTCTGAATGTCATGTCATGAGCTCTCTTTCAAATGACGCTTGGGTACGGCACAGTTCTTCAGTTTTAGATTCAAGAGTGTCAGTCCTAGAGCCAAGAGCAATTATTTCTGATTTTAAGATTTTAATTCGGTTCTTGTTGAAACGTAAGTTTGATGTCAGTTGCTAGGTTTGTGGTAGCTGATTAAACATTGGGATCATTTTCAGGTTCAGAGTGAGATGTATGGCTGGAAGAACGAGAAAGAGCTGTTGACTGGTAAGAGGCCACTGATTATTTTTTTGAGGGCCAGATATAGGGGCTGTGCCACCCATTGTAGATTTTTGACGTTGACAGACATTTATCAGAAAAGATGCTCAGTTTCCAATTAGAGAGGGACAAAGAAATCGAGGAAAATGAGTAAGAAGGGAGCTTGGAAAACAGTGTACTCCAACTAGTTATCCATAGTATTGGTCCCTCAGGACCTATTTCCAATAGAGCATATCTGTTCAAGTAAAGTTCTTGGTAGTAGTCAAATGTTGCACAGATTGACAGGAGATGATCATCTCAAAATGAAGAAAACAAATGCTGAATACTGTCCAGTATTGGCTACAAACAGTTTTCTGTACACGACTGCCGAGGAGATTGTGGGTTCTTGATGCACAGATGTCACAAGAGGGCAGTGAGTCTTTAGGGATCAGTGTGGTATATCAGCATACAAACAGATTCTGGTGTAATTAAAATCCCGAGCTGAATACACTGTGCACAATAATAGGTCCTGGGTTGATGTGCAAGAGGGGCAAATTACTATAGTACAGTGTAGGATTGATGGGAATAGAGTGACATGGAGAAATACTGAAAAGTAGAGGTAGCAACCATACAGCTACATCACAAGAAACAATGGGATTTGTTTTGTGTCCCCTATCCCTCAATGGAATCGGCTCAATAGACACTTCTGTGTGTGAAGGTTTATAAGCCCACGTGGTAGTATTAATAGAACACCAGTCTCCTCACAAAGGGTTAAATAGTGAGTGGGCAACAATGAGTTAACTGTCCAATGACAGGGCTAAGCAGCGCCAGGTATAGAAGCTGCGTGGTACTTTAGGCCAACTAGGCCAGTAATCATAGATTCCTATCCGCGTATCCTCAGTGTCATCAAGGAATTGCACACTCGGAGCCCTCCTGCAGAATGGGAATCTGGTTTGTTCTGTAAACTGCTAGATCCGGCAGTGCTACTGCAGCTGTGGATAGCTGAATTCATTGTGGCCTCAACTATGGCGCTCTGTACCTCGTGGGAGCCACAATGATCTCAGTTTCTGTGCAAAGGAGCGGACCTGGGAGTGATTTGGATGGCCAGCTGGATAGTCCCAATGACGGGTTGAAGGATGATGTAGTTTCTGCAGGTGGGAGTTGTGTTTCAGCTCAGAAGGTGGCAGATTATAGAGTCTGCTGGACGGAGCATATGTAAGATGCAGCCACCATGTTAGGTAGGCAGACCACGGCCTGAAGTCATTTCATTCATTAGGAGCTCTGGCTGGCTCAGGCCCTACTGCTCACTTGGCCTGCCAAGATGTCACTCCACTCTAGGCAGGCACATATTCCAGACAGGTGCTGCTTTTACTTTCTCGGAGTCGGCTCCTATTTTGTTCCTGTCACAGCTGAAACATAAACCCAGCGATAATTTTAATCCAACACTTCTCCGAACTCCACTTCACTCCACATTACCGCCGTCTCCACTTTTTTTATCCTTGCACAGCCAACCGAACTACACGTCAAAACTCCTTTGCCTTCCCTAGGTTTTTTTTTGGGTTTTCTTAAATATTTTTTCATATTGTTTTGAAATGAGTTTGATATCACCTTAACCAGCCTGTCCCTTGTTTCTCACAAAATGTGGAGCATAACAACATGTACTTTTTATAGCCCTGTAAATGTTCCCCAGCTTACCGGAGTACTATTGCAGTGTCTAATTACATGTGACTAAGGGGACATTGTAGCCAGACCTATATAGGAGACTTTTTCACTATATGTTACTCATTGTAAAAATGCATATTGTGAATATTGCAGTGATGCTCTTATACATTGTTCTTAAAGTGAAGCCAGGTGGGTTATGGGCAAGGGTCGGGTCCAGTTCCAGGATACATTCTCCCCCTCCTTTCTCAACAGGAAGTCCTGAACAGCTCGAAGCTATGCCTGGCTCAAAAAGCTTGTAAGGGGTTAATTTCAGGAGGGACTGAGTGGAGGTAGGGAAGGCCAATTAGTATCCATTGTCTTCCACAGGACTAGCCCAGACGTTTTGGCAGGGACACGGCAGGGGAGCCACTGTGGAAGGGCAGCTCATCTCCACTCCCCCTCCAATCCCCTGGTTCAGCACCCACCAATGTTTAGCAAGGAGAGACCCAAGAGTTTGGCCGGGGAGGGGAAAACACTAGAAATTTCCCCTCGATATAAGGAGTCACTCCAGATAGGGTGGGGGTTGTTCATTCTGAGGATTGATTCCTGGAAGGTGCAGAGCTGACTGGTGTTGAGTTTATGTTCTCTACCAGCAGACCTGGTGATCATGGCTGTCCTGTGTTCTGGGAAGCAAGCTGCTGCTACATCTGCGGCTCAGAGAAATCTATGGTGTCGTGAACATAGAGAGCTTGCAGTTTTTTATAATGGATAATTCATAACTGCAGTGTAAATAAGATGTATCAAATGAATCCATTGATAAGTTAGTGTAACAGTTAAAGATGCTGAGTCTGATGTAATTGTGTTTGATGGCTCTTTACATCCCAGTGTGAGGAGGTAAGCCTGCCACTTTTAGCAGCTTCCAGGATGTTCGCTTTAGACACTTGAATAGACTTTGTGGTGCCAATCACAGTTGGAGATCCTGGTAGACAGCATGTGAAAGCCTATACAGGTATATAGAAATAGGACCTTCAAAGGAAAATGTTGTCATAGTTCATATTTTGGGAAATCTGGATGCCACTCTGTACTGAGGGGCAAAAACCACACAACGGTTTTAAAACATAGATACCAACTACACAGGGAACAGCCATAATCACATGTGTTTCAGGATGAGATTGGATATTGTTGTAATCTCATATTTGGTATTTAAACGTGCGGCAGATTATGACCGGTTTATTGAGGGGGGTGTTATTTCTCAGAGATATATCTGTGAAGAAGTACCAACAGGTCAAAACTTAGGAATAGTTTGACCAAACCAGAGGTAACACCCAGGGGACATTTCCGCCCCCACATTAGCATTCACACTGCCCCTGTGAATGCCGTCCCATTTGAGTTTGCTTAAAAATCTGTGTTCTGAGGGGAAAAACTGTCAGACTTCTGGGGAAATCAAGTTACATTGATAAGCTGTCCATCTTCTTAGCAAAATCCCCTTGGCCAGAATGCAATTCATGTAAGTGCAAATCTGAATGTAATCCTTTTTATTTTAAACTGTTTTTGCTTGTTATGTCAAATTTATTAATTTATTCATTTTTGTTATCTGTATGCCCTGTACTTTTTGTAAATTAAATCTAAAATTTAATAAGTTGCGTCTTTAATACTCTAACGGATTCATTAGCCTGTTTAGAAGAGATTGCTCATCCAGGTTACCCTGTGTGTGATTTGTTGATACATTTGATTAAGAAGCTGTGTGTGCTTGTATTTACATTTGTGTAACAGTCTGGAGGTGTAAAGAGTTAACCCTGTCTGTGCTGGTGTAGGTCTTGCTAGTTTGTGAAACTAGAAGCTTGTGCGCCAGTGTGGGACAGTATATTGGGGTCCTATTGCCCGTACCCAATAGGTGGTGGCTGAACCTTTAAGTGTCTGGGTGTAACAGATTCTGGATACTTCTACTACTAATCTTGATTAGCGCTGGCTTACCTGAGGTGCGGAGTCTAACGATCTCCCCGGTGTTCACCAAGAACCGCCGCAAGGCTGGGTGGGCTTCGCTGCCAGGAGTCGCAGGTCGCGGTCCTCAGGTTCGCCCCAAGATGTAGTGGAGTGGAGCGGAGGTTGCAGTGTCAGACAAGCCGGTTCGGTACACAGGAATGAAGTCAGGCAGAATCAGGAGGCAACTCGGAGTTAACAAGCCAGGTTTGGTACACGGGTCACAAGAACAGAGGGATGGTCAGCAAGCCGGGTCGGTACACAGGGATAGGAGAGCCAGAGTAGTCAAACAGGCAGAGATCAGCACACAGGAAGACACAGGAGACTGGAAGACACAGCAATCCACGAAGCACAGGAGCCAGGAACAGGTAAGTGTTGCTCTGACACTCAGCGAGTGCCAGAGTGAGGTTTTTATGGTGACGGGGATTCAAAATCCCCGCCTCTGGGTTGCGGTCATGTGACTGCTGAACCCGGAAGTGCGGCATCCGGACGGAGCGGCGGGGATCAGGTAAGTCCGTTACACTGGGGGGGGGTGTGAGAGCGCTGTGTTTGGGGGCGATTCCGTAGGTCTAGAACCTGTGTGATAGGTGAGAGAGACTGCGGGCTGATATCGTGTGTGACCTCATACAGCAAACACCCCAAAGTTACGGCAGCTGGGAGCGTGTTCGTGACATATGGGTCTTTGATTCTGCAGGTCAGGACAGTCAGGTGACTAACTCCTGAAGCTAGTGGGGTAAGGGCCAGATAATGTGGTAAACATGCCTGGCATTTATTTACAGTTTTTATATAATCTAGTGATTGGTTTTTATTACAATAAATGTATTATACTTTTCTAAATGCATTTGCCTGAATGATCTTAAGAACCCTAGAAGGTACTTTGTAGGCTTCCCTGTCATAGTAAGGCACCCCTAGGTGGCCAGCCAGCGTGAAATGGAAAGGATTGGGCCAGATAAACCCGGTATCTTCACACATTCTATGTCCCCCTGGGAGAGGGTGTGAAAATAATCCAATTGGAGGTTGTCTCTAGGGTTACTGGTCCAGAGGAATGGGTACTGCATGTTTTCGCTTTGACTTTTGCTGGGATTGGCTTCTGCATGTCTGGCAATATGATCAGGAAGACAATGAGAAGTACAAACTAAGAACAATACCTTGTCAACCTTGTTAGCTGGGGGGGATCAGTTACCTCCCCCAGTTTAACCCATTAGGTGAAATCTATGTCCTCCAATCTTCATTGACTGGATGTCCCCTAGTTAACTTAAACATCAGGGGAAAATGCTTACAAAAGATTGAGGTGCATACATTACATTATCAAACATGTTATGTTCATTCTTTGTGCTTACTATTCTGCCTCCATATCACTAGTCAAGACAACCAGAGAGCATCCTCCACCAGCCTACTTCCTTAAGTTACTATTGGATCTCACAGATAGGTACAAGTGAAATTTGGGCACATGAGCCCCTTTGCTCAGATTCTTTATTAGCTAATTTACTGGCACTGTACCTTTTTTCCATCTTGATGAGGAATGCAGACTTCATGTTATGCCATGTATTAGGACATTTACTATGTGCAAGGCTTACATGTGGGTATGTATGATTGGCATATAAAGGGCATGTTTCTAGGTCTAATTGCATGTGGGCAGGTTTGATTGACATTTAAAAGACGTGGAGATGTCTGTTGTTACTCTCTGTGCCATGGTTCCATGCTACACCTCTGCATCCATTAGATGGTAGTGATGACGGTCAAGGAATGGTGGTGCCCGGTTTGATTCAATTGTACTGGGCCTCGCAATTTCTGATGACAGCCCTGGGTATGTCAGTTAGGTCAATCCTAGGTGAAAGGAGAAGTGACTTGAATACAATCTTGTCATGTTCCACTTTTTAACCTAAGATGGCATCAAAGAAGCAGAGTTAAGTACAGAAAATTTGGTAACAAAACATGAGGCAAAACATCTTTCATGTGTGGAGGTCAAAGATCTGAACTACCATGTAATGTAATATGCTGTCATAACTAGAAAGTAAGGGGTGTTTTTACCCATGCTCCTATATCAATACCACTTATGCAAATCTCTTTCATGACGGAAACCTATAAGGGGTTTAGAATAATCAGTCATATTCTTGAGAAAGTGTTATATGCCTATGTGTTTTGTCATAGCATAATTAGTGGGATTTAGACACGCATAATAGCAAGATTTGTGAGTAAAGTTTTACATTCCTCAAAAGAAGTTTAAGCACTACAGGGAAAATATATTAGACTATGTTATTAACAATGTGATCATGTACAAGGCTGTAAGTATTTTACCTGGCTTCTTTATTAGTAGGGCATGTGTATTGTAGATACTTTGGATTGCAATAACAGCTCATTGTTTCAATACATCCTATGTTACTGTCCTTATGCACTCTTCAGCCTCAGGTTTTAATAGATTTTGTTGCACTCTAGGGAGAGGTGTGGTAGGGTTAATGGCTACATTTTAACAGGAAATCTTTGTTCTGGCATTTGTAAGAGGCTGGCCTTCTCTTTTAGTGTTTGATTAAACCTCATTTCCTCAGAGAACATCAAGGTAAACACCTTTTGGTGAGCCAAAGTTTACATAATAAATCTTTTCCAAGTAGGTTGACTGAGGGAGTAGAATAAAGCAGTGGGCAGGACCGTGGTTAACTTTTTTTAATGTTAAAGGTATTGTTCATGGTAAACTAAGTACAGTATTTACTGTTTGAAACCCCATTCCAATCACATACATATTTTTCCATAATGTATACACATATATCTGGCTGGTGTACTAGATGGCAGGTCTTTTATTATTAACAAATGTAAAAGCAAACTGGCAATCACATCTGGTTTATGTGCAAAAGAGTTGTTTTATTGCATGAACAAGAAAGAAAGAAAGTGAACCATATTTTGGGGAGGCTCGGCACACCTTCAGGTGCTAATCTTATCAGTGTATCACTAGTGGTTATCCCACAATCATAAATGACCTCAACATGCAAGAAATCATAATTGTCATTCCTAAAAGCATTGTATAGTAGCAATATAGTATGCATTGCATATAAGCACAGTGTTTTAAAACATGCATTAAATAAATTAACACACGTATTATATTGACTTTTCGCTACATGTTTCTCAACAAAATCATTGAATAGCGTTTACACAAGTGGATTAATAAAGTGTGTGACCATATCCGTTTATATAACAAGATGATTCATTTTCATTCTTATTTTGTAACATCAATGTTCTTTTACAATTTTGTGTTATTTTCCATATCGTAATAATTCAGAAACCTTTACTTTTTGGTCTCTGCAAGATACAGTTAAAATACAAATGTACAAATATAATATTTACAAACACTGATGCAGCTTTACCCCTTCACTAATAAAAAAAAATAATTTGGGTAATTTTGTTATATTATGTTTAGCTTCTTTAAAATGCAGAGCTAGATGAGTCTCCTATTTTTTTAATTTTCCATATTTGTTTTTCTGTTTTCAAACTTAATTTTACTTTTTTACTTTCAAATCTTCCTTTTTTAAAAAAAGCAAAAAAGAGAGCACTAAGGCTTAACAAAACACTAAGTTCATTGTGCCAGATAAACGTCAATTGACACCGCATTCATACAATAGGGCTTTGCTATTATTTGTCTTCATTTTTATAACCTCAGTTCACATGGTTTTGCATACAAAAACAACTCCTTTAGGGGTATTTTATAAAAAAAAAAAAATGGAACGGCTAAATGAACTGAGATGTCGCACAATTCTGAAAGTAACAACTGTTTTCTGAGGTAAAATTGAAAGGTTCTGGGACTTCTTCCACTGGATTCTATAGGCATATCGTTTAAAAAATGATGCACTGTATCAGCAATCCCATAGAATTTACACTTTTCAGTCTCATTTATACTTGCACCTCATCTAACCAGAGTTAGAATAGGGTATATGTGCTAAAGTAAAAGGATTTACCAATTCAAGCCCAACATAGCTTTTTATTGAGAATCAACAATAAATATATAGGGAAGATCAGTTTTAAGTCTTTGACATGTATGCCAGTAAACCAAAAAAGTTTCATAGTAATCCAAAAAGTCTGGTCTTAAGTCCCTAGGACTTCCTCAAATGGCTTGCTCCCTGTGGAAGGCCATGTTGAACTCAATTCCGATTTCTTCTGAGGGATGAGACAGGCCTCTGACCAGTCACATTCTCTGCCGCATCTTCAAAGTTCAAAGTCTTCAAAGTTACAGTAGTAATTAGCCTGGTGGGTGCACCTACACGTATTCAAACATACGAGATTGGGAATTGGTGACTACGCATGCCGGCTTCAAGAGCTGGGGTCAGTCTGACAAAACCACAGTCTGCCCCAAAAGCTCTCCTGATCAACATTTTGGAACATTGTCAAAGTGGAGTTGTTATGCAGACTTTCAGCTTTCAGTACATTAGAAACAATCCCCTCCCTCTATTTTCTTTCCAATATCAGAAAGACAAGGGTTTATCCTTAATGGTGTGACTCTAGATTCCCTAATTCTGAAGTGCAAGGGTTTTTTTTTCGGAAAGAACTATACACATCTAGAAGACAAAAAATGAAGGCTATTTATATTTTGCCTTCAATATTTTGCATTTCACCTGTGGTACAAGTGGTGATCTTAAATAAGGTTGCCAAATTATTTAAGAAAGGCAAAGTGTGCTCATGAAAAAAATAAATAAATAAAATATATATATTATATATTCATGAAATATGAAAAGGGACATTGCTTTTTGATATTTTATATATTTTATGTAAGCTACTTTAAGTAAGTATTCTCTAGTATTGCCTATACTATTTTTTTTTAGGGTTATACAAATGATTCTGTGAACTTGAAAACACGTTCTTTGTAAGGTCTACCTTAGGGTGTGGGATTCCTATACTCCCTGGTCCATTGACCACCACTTTCCTCATGACCTCTTTGGTCTACCTTGTCTTTCTAAAGGGCAGAAGAATGGCTACCTGACTCCCTCCCCTAAGGTGCAGGTATCAGTCCTTTTCCAGAAGTCACTGGCCTCAATATAAGAAGTATTTTCTTTATGGGTGAAAGTTATTTCACCATCCAGTTACACAGTGGGACCTAAATCTGCTGCTTTCTTCTCTTCAGCTGATGGAATCTTCTTTCAAGGCACTCTTCTGACAATATGCTCCATTCTCAAGGTGTTTGAACTGCCTGCTCAATCTTCAATCACCCTGTCCATAGTTTTTCACCAAGTGATCCTAGGGACCAACACTCTCTTCCTTCCAAAGGTTGTCTCCAGATTCTTCCGTGCACATCATCACATCTGCTGCTCATCCTTTCTTAGGTAGAGGCAAGCTTTAGCAGGAAAGTGCTGCTTGTGGCGGTTGCAGTATAACCAACACCATCTCTCCCATAAGCTAATATGTTCAGATGTCCCCTCTCTGGGGTCTAAGTAAAAAATCCCCTTATCATTAGAAGCCAAAAACATGATCTCAAGTCTTAAAATCCAATAGACTACAATTGAAGTTGCATCTGCCCTTCATCACAACACTGATGGAAGAAATTTGCATACTCTCTGTTTAAAAAAATAATTCTGCAATGTATTTAGCTTCACATCAAGATCACTTTTTCCTTGTTCCTGTTAAAATATTTAATTTGAGGGGTGTTTTGCCATATAAATAAAACATTATATACCATAGAATTTATTAAAGTGTCTGCAGACCCTTATTGAAAATCTTGTCAGACCTTTTTCCACTTTAGTGCAGCAAATAGAGCTGTTGATAGCATATTATCGTTTTTACTCAGATTACAAAAATCTGTTGTGGAAGAAAGTTACAGGTCTGTTATTGATAGTTCTTCAGCGCAGAAAGCAGTATGGGTACCCTCGTCTAAAGTTGTGCAGAGTTTTCTAAAAGTCACAAATTGGACCAGTATTTTTTTTTTTCAATAACCAGATGGTTACTCTCAGTAATATGCCAGTGATTGTGGATTGATCTGCACCTAGTAGTGTATATTGGTAAGTAATAAAATAAAAAATAGAATGTATTGGCATTTGTAATGTATTTCTTGTCATCTCTCTTCTATCTGATTATGAAATGTAGATAAAGATGAGTTCAGGAGCTCATAGAGTAAAATTGCATCCAATCCCTGCTTTCATATAAATTGTCATTCAGAAACCAAACTGTTCTTTGAACTTTTCAGCACTCTGTGAGAAGTCATCACAAGGACGCATGGAGCCAGTACGCTTTCGACCACCTTTGTATCAACAAAGATATGACTTTGTGAAGTCTTATGTGGATACTTACATGCCCAAAAAGGTCAGTATTTTATTTATATGCATTTGTATCTATGATGTAACATCTGTTCACTGAACAATAGTAATGTTTACAGTTTGATCATTATAAACATTTAAAATATAAGGGCCTATTTGAAGTTTGTGTGACAGGTTTATGTCTCCTTGATTCTTAAGTAATTCAGTTTACTGCAACATGGTTACAATATTAAACAACAATTTGTGACATCTTTTAAGCGCAGTCAATATTTGAAAATTAGTGTTAAAGGGGTTCTTTACAATTTATGCTAAGCAGGAAAGCAGCAAATCATTCTACCGCTACCATTCAAAGTTTCCCTCTAGTATAAAAATCAAACATCCTAATAAAATAAAATGGGAAATAGCCCTAGGTGAAGCTTTGGATGCCGAGGATTGGTCGGGCATATGGTCTGAAGTGGCCAAATCCTTTATTAATGTATGTGTTAAGAAAAACTCATATAAACTCCTATACCACTGATATTTATCCCCAGTTAGACTGAATTAGATATTCCCGAATGTTCCCAACCATTGCTGGAGAGACTGTTGGGGGACATATAGTGGTCATGCCCCATTATTCTGAAACTTTGGGTTGAAATCCGAAATGTTATTAGAAGTGTCACAGCCTCAGATATCTCCGCTTAACCAAAATATTACCTACTCCAACTACCCATTCCACACCTCGCTAAGCATTTAAATGCGTTTATCAGACATGTAAATTTATCAGCCACCGATGTGATCGTCGCTTCCTGGAAAAACCCAAACCCAACAATTGTAGCTCTTATGAAAAAAGTTTAGAACATATATGAGATGGAGCTTATGCTTCTCTTTTTAAACCAAATGGTACTTCAATTATCTTACAGCTACTTAAACTCGCTTTACTCAGTGTTTACCCTTTCTACTTTTCCTAATTTTCTTTCTCCCCTTCCCAAAAAAAAAAAAGTGTCAAATGATTTATTTTCCTCAACTAAGAAAGTACAATAAGTAAGCATTTGCTGAATCCGTTTATCCTCTGCCCAGGATATTTAATTGAGTGTGCATTGAAAGTGTTGTTATGCTCTTAATAAATAGTTCTATTTAAAAAAAATACAGAATTTGTGGCTGTTCAGCTGAATACTACAACCATTCAGATGTATTGGGTCACTTACACATAGAGACAGCCAGGTGTTCTCTCTTGCGGCACCCTCAGACTGCCACTGCTCAAGAGCTGGGTGCAGAAAGTTGCAGTTGCCACTTTAATGCACCACAAGAGGGGAAAAAGGAAATATGTAAAAAAGGCAGGTTGTGTTGCATTCAGCTTCTATGCATGCTGCTACATAACTGTCAGTTCCTTACCTGGTTGCGTCTTAGGTATGCACATATCTGACTTGTTACTTCTTATAGTCATTGATGCATTGTGCAGGTGGGTGTGCACCCTTTTGCTCTAAAGTGATTATGCTTCATTTGGTGCCTGCACCCTATATAACTTCAGGCCTTGCATCATTTAGGCACCCATTATAGGTTGTTTCCTAATTTGAATGTTATTGTCTAGTTTTATCTTCTTCTTGCTGACCCTTACTTTGTTCCTGAACATTTTTCCTTGCACCAGCCCTGACCATTTGCTTGTTTATTGACTTCGATTTTCTGCCTGCTGATTTTGTACTGAATCACCTGTTAAATCATATATAATTGCCTTCCTACACAGCCAAGCATAGGTAATTTGGTCAGTAACCTTGCATTTTACTTTGCAGGTTGCAGACTTGGGATGCAGTGAATGTTCACTTCTGCAAAGACTGAAGTTTTGGAATTGTATCGAGCAGCTTGTTGGTGTGGACATTGATGAGGATATACTGAAAAGAAAAATGTAAAACTTTTTTTGCATTGAGGAATATGAAAAATGAATAGGTTTATATATTTGGATTTTTTTTAACTGTGCCTAGCCCCACAATAACATTACTAATAAAAATTAATGTGAAATGGTAACATATCAAGCAGTGCTGTACAATTACCGTGATAATGTTGTAGAAGTTTTTGGAAACAATTAAGAACTGCTTCCAGTTCCACTTTCATCTTAGATGGACATTTGGATGTCTGGACGATGAGGAACGTTAGAGACATCTACACCCAATACTTTGTTAAAGGACTCCAGTGCTTTGGTGGGTAAAACCTGCCATCCACATTGTAATGCTATATACTTGCCTCTCCTGCTGCCATCTTGTTAGGTTTCAAGATTACCTTAGTCAGTATTAACGCCGGCTTTCCTAAGGCGCGGAGTCTAACGGCCCTCCCGGTCTTCTCCAAGAACCGCCGCAAGGCAGGGTGGGTTTTACTGCCGGAGAACCGCAGGTCGCGGCCCCCAGGTTAGCCTACTGACGTAAGGAAAGAGTTCTATGAGATGAACAAACAGAGGCACGATCAGATCCACAGGGAAATTGATAACTGGAATCACTAACCGTATGTATTCAGAAGGTAGTTGCCAGGAGTAGAAGCTGGTGGTATACAGGAATCAATCCGCTGTGCAGCCCCAGGAGCAGAAGCATAGTTCCGAATAGCCGGTTCAGTACACAGGGATCCGTCCGTTATGCAGTACCAGGGATAAGGCAGAAGAGTAGTCTGGAGTATAGCCAGTTCGGTACACAGAGATCCGTCCGTTATGCAGTACCAGGGATAAGGCAGAAGAGTAGTCTGGAGTATAGCCAGTTCGGAACACAGAGAAACGGGTAACCAGGGAAAACACCAGGGGGATCAGAACACAGGAGATGCAGCCAGATACAGGAAACACGTTGCTCTGACACAGACAGTGTGTCAGAGCAGCGCTGAAGTAGATTTTTGAATTCCCCGCCCAGAGATCAGCTGGCCTCCGCCGGGACCCACCTGGAAGTGCGGCGGTACAGAGCGGGGAATCGGTGCTGGAGCAGGTAAGCACCGTGACACATCTATCTTCACTTACTCCTTCTCTGTCCAACATTGCCTCATTGTGGTTGAACTTAAAGTTCTACCATTGCCTGACCCGGTAAACCTTCCTTATTTGAGTAATCTTTCCACACCATGTGGCCCACTTGCTTGTTCTCACCCTCCTCTATTTTCCATTGCTTTTATGTAGTTAAGACAGCAGAACTACAGCTAGAAGTTCATTGTTACCTAAATGGTGCACACGCTGTAGATATCTTTTTGCCCCTGGGACCTTTTTCTCACAAGTTGTAATCACTGGGAAAAACAGTTTAATGGACATCCTACTGTGTTTTTTTGGTCCTGTTTTGAAACTGGTGTCATATTCAGCCTGTTGCTTCTCCGTGTACCATCTTGGGCACATTTCTACACTTGCAATATTCTTGTTCAACACCTTCTTTGGACGGTGTTAGTACAGGCTATTTATAAATTTACTTGCACTTTCCTTTCTTGCTACTGCTGAAAGTCTGACATACATGAACTTCTCTGTGCCTTATACATGCTATGTTTAATTGACTTATAATGAAACTGTCCTTATCCAGCGCACCAGAGACTGTTAGCATGTCATTCTCACTAAAGGATTAGTACACCCAAAACATAATGTTTAGATAACATCCTCACCTCCAACGAGTAGAATTCTGGTGCACCGATGGCAGGGATTCCCAGAATTGGGTACAATTCATGCCCACTACAGCAGTACTTCATCCCTTAACCTTTATGAAAAAGTGTAGGTTTCACATGATATATTCTGTGGCTTTGTCCAATCAGAGCCTGTTGAAAACTGGCACACCATGATTTAAGTGTGAACTATTCCTGGTTATCATTGCCAGGACAGGAAGCCATTGAAGTGCTGCTTGGGGTGAGTTCTATAAAGGATCCCAAGCAGGGGTGAGTAAAAATTACATTTATAGCTTCACCTTTTGATATTTTGTTTAATATGTAAAAATATATAGGTAATTTTTATAAGTACCTATGTAAAATCATTTGTTACATACAGTGTAACAAATTAAATATTATTTCTCATTCATCACATTTGAAGGAAATTGTTAACCATGGGGTATAGAGGGCGCTGTGCTGGAGTAGTAAGCACTATGCACACTATAAACTTGTTTGTGTCCTAGCTCCTCCCCTCTATACCCCCCATCTTTATTTCCTCAGTTGTTTTTTAGTACCCATGGGGTAGGGCCCTGTTTTTGAGACACTCTAACAGCTATTTAGATTTAATTTTAGTTTTTTATTTTATTTCATTTTTTGCTAATTATGCAGAATCTGTGTTCTCTGTGAGAATACTGCTGTATGGAGAGTGGGCATAGGTGTCATTTCAGTGCTTCCACCTCCTCATTACAGGGCTACCAGCGGGATCAACTCGTCAAGTATACAGAGACAGTGACCAGGGACCTAGTGACCACGCAGAAGTGCAAACGCAACACGGGACCACAGTTCAGGAAGCCGCAGCAGTCAAGATAGACCTCCAGTCTTGTTACGTCCGTAATTATTGTTAAATTAAGGATTGTCCGATGCAATCGGTGTGGTTCTAAAGCACATAGGTTTTATTTGTAAAGTATATTAAAACAAAGTTTGGTATGCATATGCATGGGCATGCTAGTACTAGCACAAGCTTCAAACAGAAAGCATCCTTGGGGGGCCAATGCCAAAGCTCAACAATTTATAATCTGTACAGTTGTAAAAGTAATGACATCACAGTGATATACAGTTACAGTTGTAAAGTCTTCATTCATTGGTTGAAGGGTCTTACACTCTCAGGTACTTGACGTGGCATTGGTGGATTCTTCTGGTCGTAAACTGTGGACCCTCCTAGATGGGTGACTCGAAACTGATTGGAACTTCACCATCTGCTATGCCCCTGCATTCCTTGAGGTGGGGGTCAAGTTTCCATTGTGTGGTTGGGTGTCCTTATTCTAGACCTATTTAAAGCGTTTTTTATGATCCCTGTATGCTGGCTGTTAATGTTTGAAAAGTAATATTATTTATAACTAGCATTCGCAAAGTTGCGAACGCTACATAAATACCACACAATAGCAGTAGTAAACGTTCTCATGCAATTGTGAACAGATAGATACCAAACTTCATGTAATTTGTAAGTTGAGAATATATTTTAACCTTTTCACCATATTATTTTATATAAAACAATAAATAAACATTAAACTTATTTACATATTATTGTGATTTTAATTAAATTTTGTATTCATCACATCACAACTAATTGTAGTGTACAAAAATAACCAGAAATTAACAGTCTGAACCTTGCCTACAGAGGCAGCTGAAAAATCGTTCCCCCGAACACTTTGCATCGGTGAAGAGGCAAGACTCGTGAAGAAGCATGGCAAGGAATACCTGTATTTTATGCCAACGCCATGCTTGAACTGGGCTAGAAGGAGGAGATGTTCTGTCCCCAGTAGTTACACCTCCTCCTTGGTGGGCTTTGCTTGGTAGGAAAGCCCGCCAGAATTGACAGGCTGCTGATATGTTAACACAGAGCAAATACTCTGTTCAGGCTATTATTATTGAACATTCTGTTTGGTCACTGTACTTTCCCTTGTATGGTAGTGTATAGTGGCCTGTTACGGTATGTACGTACGTACATCCATACATACATTCCCTTTTTCTCTCGGCAGAGGTGTTGGCTTAGTCCTTTGTGGTACTGACTAGGCATGCAGAGGGTTCCGGGGAGGAAATTTTCTAGAAACTCTAGTAGTGGACGATCATTCTTAGGTATTTCAAACCTTTAGTCCAGGAGCCTCCTTGGAGCCAAAACCTTGAAAAGCCAGTACAGGGTTTAGCTCAAGTTGTTCCCTTACAGGTAATGTTGGGAGACCTAGTCATCCAAGTGACTGGAAGGGAGGATGGCTCCTCTAGTAGTCAGGCTTTAAAGAATTCCATTTTCAGGAATAATAGTCACCTGTGGTTAGGGATGTTTGTATTATTCAGAGGCAGACAGTCCTTTCCATCCTCTCTTCGTTTTTGCAGATTTTTTCCGGAGCTGCTGGGTTAGGCCTAGCAAAATCCAGATATGAAATTCTGCATCCCATAGAAGTTCCAGTACATCGTCCCTGGCTTAAGATGATACAGGAATATGGGAGATTCCTCCCGTGAGACTGCTCCCATTGTCATCCCACAAGCTATCGCTAATCCTATTTCGATTGCTGCTTCTTGTGGGACAGTATGGATAGAACATGTAACGGAACCAAGAATCTATCTTATTGCAACAACAATTGCGGATACAGCACATACTCTGGCTTAGACAGGGAGACACATAGGGAGTCCAGAAGGACTCTGAGAATAAATGGATCTTCATATGTTGCCAGCTTGCAAACGCGTTGAAAGGAAATTACAGGCCTCACCAGATGGTTACATGAGATCTATTGCAGGTTACTAATGGGAGAGTAGTGTCTTGTCTTGCAGCAAGGCTGTTGTTCGCTCGAGTCAGCCAGAATTTTGCACAGGACTGAAGCTATACCCCTGCAATTTGGGCGAGATTCCCCCAGAAGTAGAGAATTGAGAGGCTGACTTTGAATCGGCAGGCCCTTTTTCCTTCCAAAGAACAGGTTGTTTTTTTTTTCACTCGTCAGACTTTGCCCTTCTGTCAGAATCACAAGGTGGAGTTGGTGATACCTTCCAGCAGTTGGCGCTACGGAGTACTGAGGCGCGGAGTCTAACACACCCCTGGTTTTCACCAGGGACCCCAGCAAGGAGGTACGGACTTCGCTGCAAGGGACGTGCAGGTCGCAGCCCTCAGTATCCGTCAGCTGGCGAGGTAACAATTGAGGCAGCGGTGACGGCCCACCAGGATGCAGGATGGAAGAATAGTTAGCAAGCCGGGTCAGAACCAGAGATACGGATATAGCCAAATCAGAAGCAGGAGAATGGTCAGGAAGCCGGGTCAGTACCAATAATCACTCTAAGCCAAAATCAGGAACCAAAGAAGAAGTCAGAAACAAGCCGGGGTCAGAATCCAATAAACAGTATCACAGGAACAAACGCTGGAGAAAGGCTGAAGACCAAATACTCTGGCAAGCAAATGGCCTCAATGAGTTCCTTAAATAGAGGAGAGAGATCCCTGATAGGTGCATCAATTGGCTGGCTAGTCGCAGGGCGACGGACCGTGGTGTCTTGCGCATGAGTACTGATGGCAAACAGGAACAGCGTTACGTTGCTATGTAACGGTTGCCAAGCTCTGCGTACGCATGCGAATAGAACGGCAAGCGTATCTAAGCAGCGGGACGCCGATTCTGCAAGGAGACAGGCGCCCGTCTAGAGGCAGAAACGAGACAGCGCCTGACACCTTCTTTCAACACCAGTTGTGACAAAGCACCCTTTTGCAATTGTGTCTGACCGTACCCTCTCCTAGGGGCATGTTTGGAACATCCCCATGGCTAGCAGTGTCATGTGATGAATGAGAAAAGAGGATTTTTGTACTTCGTGTAAAATCCATTTCTCTGAATCCATTGGGGGAAACTGCAATTCCACTCCTTTTCTTTCCTCCGTTTTAATACTGAGGAATACTGCTTTGTTAGTAAAACAACTGAGGAAATATGGATGAAGGGTTATAGATTGGATGAGTCTATAGTTTGTATAGTGCCTACTAATCTAGCACAGGACCTTCTATACCCCATGGTTATCAGTGTCCCCCAAATGGATTCAGAGAAATGGATTTCACGTTAAGTCCTATAATCCTTTTATGTTTTAAATACTTTACCAAAAATGTATACAAAGGTCGATATGTCCTGTTAATGCCATGGTTGTGTACACTGCTCAACCCTCCCTGGCCTAGCGTATTTCCTCTTAAATTATGAAGGTCTTAACTTCTTTATTCTTCTTTTATTATTTTATCATAAATATATCCTAATATAAAGGTTGAGGGTGTCACGGGCACTAGGATTTCTGCCCAGGATTCACCAGTTGACAATGCTTACCAGAGGGGCGGAGTTTGCACAGAGGTCCTCTGGCAGTAGGGTGAATAGTGGAACGTATATAACAGCAGATGGAGAGAGAATGCCAATGGAATAGATGATAGTCAGCGACTTGCAGCTATAGTGGAACGGCAGGTTTCAACCAAGGAGAGCAGAGTGGACGTGAACAGGTGAAGGAAGGTAACAGGAGAGTCAGTGGTCTGCGGATAGCAAGTTTGTACCACTGCTCTGATGGGAAGACTTGTCCAGGTGCAGGTAGGTAGCGGGAGAGTCAGTGGTCTGCGTTCAGCAAGTTGTACCACTGCTGTGATGAGAAGACTTGTCCAGGTGCAGGTAGGTAGCGGGGAAGTCAGTGGTCTGCGTATAGCAAGTTGTACCACTGCTGTGATGGGAAGACTTGTCCAGGTGCAGGTAGGTAGAGGAGGCGTCCGTGGTCTGCGGATAGCAAGTTGTACCACTGCGAGGAGGTGAGGACTTGTCCAGGTGCGGATAAGTGGAGGAATGAAAAGAGTCAATAACTGTATGAATACAATGAGAGCACAGAGGAACTTGTTCCAAACAGACATGCAGCGTTTACAGCTAATAGTCTATAACGGTATGTATTCCGCTGCTGAGTAGAGAGGCTTGTTCAAACATATGCAGCGTAACAGCTAATGGTCTATAGCGGGTATGGATACCGCTGCTGAGTAGAGAAGTTTGTCCTAAGCGGATATGCAGGCACAGCAGGAGCGCTGGAAGGCTGTAGAGGGTATGGGAACCGCAGGTGAGTAGAGCAGGTAATCCAGCAGACAGCTGAGGACACAGGAGACACCTTCAGAGACTCACAGGGAATAAGACTCAAGATCAGGCAACGATACAATTGTAACAGATTCTGGATACTTCTACTACTAATCTTGATTAGCGCTGGCTTACCTGAGAGGCGGAGTCTAACGATCTCCCCGGTGTTCGCCAAGAACCGCCGCAAGGCGGGGTGGGCTTCGCTGCCAGGAGTCGCAGGTCGCGGTCCTCAGGTTCACCCCAAGATGTAGTACAGTGGAGTAGAGCGGAGGTAGCGGAGTCAGACAAGCCGGTTCGGTACACAGGAATGGAGTCAGGCAGAATCAGAAGGCAACTCGGAGTCAACTAGCCAGGTTCGGTACACGGGTCACAAGAACAGAAGAATGGTCAGCAAGCCGGGTCGGTACACAGGGATAGGAGAGCCAGAGTAGTCAAACAGGCAGAGATCAGCACACAGGAAGACACTGGAGACTGGAAGACACAGCAATCCACGAAGAGCAGGAGTCAGGAACAGGTAAGTGATGCTCTGACACTCAGCGAGAGTGAGGTCAGAGTGAGGTTTTTATCCTGACAGGGATTCAAAATCCCGCCTCTAGGTTGAGGTCATGTGACCGCCTCCGGGTGCGGTCACGTGGTCCTGGATGCGGAAGTGCGGCTTCCGGACGGAGCGGCGGGGATCAGGTAAGTCCGTTACAACAATGAGCACAGGTGCCTTAAATAGAGAGAGGTGCTTGATCCACCAATTAGATTAAAAGCAAAGGTCATAAGAGTTCTTGGATGCTGCGCATGCGCAGTCCATCAAGATGGCGGACGGCCGCGGCTCAGGACAGGCGCCGGCAGGAAGGATAGAGAACCACACACCAGCGCAGAGGCACTCACGGTCCGGTGAGTGACAGAGGGTCTAAAGTAACTTTACACATCTTTGGTACTCTGTTCGTGATATAGCCTTTTTCTCCCCGGATTATTTTAACCCTAAACTTCTCAAACTTCCATATGGGCAGATGTCTCTAACTTTCTAAAACTCCTGGAAACTATACAGCATTATTGCTTATTTGAGAATTTACCAAAGATTTCGGGAAAACAGGCTTCAAGGTCAAAGACTCAAAGGGCTAGATTTACTAAGCTGGAGGTTTGAAAAAGTGGGGATGTTGCCTATAGCAACCAATCAGATTCTAGCTTTCATTTATTTAGTACCTTCTACAAAATGACAGCTAGAATCTGATTGGCTGCTATAGGCAACATCACTTTTTCAAACCCACAGCTTAGTAAATCTAGCCCTTAGACCTCAGAAAAAAGGAAGGAGTGTTCTGCATTGTGCAGCTATCCTATCTGCAATAACCTGTAATAATAACAGTAGCTTTGGGCAAAAATATAATAATATTAATATAACGCAGAATCCTGCCTCGCCACTCTGCTTGTGTTTTATATACAATCAGAGTAGCCGGGTAGCATCCTCTCACTGCCTGTCTCTGCCGACAGGCACATGTACAGTGTGTGTGACCGCAGACAGCCCACCCCTTCTAGCAGTGAAAAAGGTAGGTGGGCACTAAATTGCTCCCCATAAAATAGAGAAGGGCATTCAGTTTTGATAAATAGTGAAGAACAGTTATAGTTGCCACCAGCTTACTGTTTTATGATTTTTACAGTGGCTGTTTATGTTTTGTGTCTCTACCTTCTGTTGTCTCTCCAGATTCCACCGTACTACACCTCTAGAAGCTGCTCTGAACTGCCTTTGCACTTACTGCTTTTATTATTTATATTTGGTGATTGATAATACTGCTGCAAAACAGTAGCCGCTCACATTTTCCCACCAATTGTTATTCTGCTACCTTCTATATCATGTTTTCCCCACACCTCATTTGATCAGGGACATCTTTACCTTCTGTTTTGTGCCATTGCATTTAATTTGTTTGTGTCATGTCGTGATCCCCTCAATGTACAGTGCTACATAATATGTCAGTGCTTTATAAATAAAAAGATAATAATGTCCCCATTTTCACTTATAAACACATATTACACATTTATATGGATGTACACAAGGAAATTATTATCTGTCTTTCTTTGACTTTTAGGTATACTCTAACTCCTCTTCCAACCCATTACCTTGAACCGTTGAAAAGATCTTTAACTGTAACTCTGTATCATGGCTCTGTGTCTCAAAAGGACCCTGCTCTACTTGGGTTTGACCTGATAACATGCATTGAGTTGTAAGTATTAACCAAAATACCAGGCAGTTTAATTTCTCCTTCAGCAGTAAGAACACATAGATGGGGAGGGGGGGTTGTTTCACCCCTAGGAGTTGGGGCACTGGAAAAAAAAAGAACTAACCCCTCCTTCCCACTACCCTGCTGTTCCACTCTTCTTTCTAAGTTTACAACTAGCCCAGCATGCAGACAAGAAAAGTAAAAGAGTAGCACAGAGACTTCAATTGTGGTTGTGATAGGGCCATGGTCTGAATCAAACCCATGCTCTGGGCAGCAATGCTAACCACTATGCTACCATGCTGCTCTATTGATCTTCGTCCCTCCCCCCCTGCCATGGAGAAAAAGGATTTAGCTGTAATTTTTAAATTCCCCTGCTGTTTTTTTCAGCAATAAGAGTTCACAGACTGTGGGGTGTCCCAAAGCCACCCTCAACAAGAGTGTAAGTATGCCAAAATAACAGTTACGTTGAGGACCTACGATAAGCTACCTCCTATTAGAAGGATAGCTTCATAAGGACCATGACTGCCTCAGCCACTAGCCAAACAATGCTGGTTCACTGTCCCACTGTCCCTGGTATTGCACATGACACAATATGGCAAATAGCAGGAGCTCTTGGAGCCTCCCTCTGTGTTACCTGCATTGCTCAGCAGCCCCACATGCATCCCATGGTGCTGAAATCCTTGAGCCAATGTTCAGTCCCTTGCACAAAACCTATGGGCCATATTTTGCAAATACCTATCTAGCTTGGCAATCCCTCTGGAACCAGTGAGTACTACCCTGTGACTTAATTAGTTGACTGTCTTATCTGGGCTGTACTTTTTGCCCTGAACATTCAGGTCTTACAAGACCAAGGTAATCCCATGCTCCCTTTTTAAAAAGGTGATCCTGTTGCCCAACTGTTTCCCCCAGACCAGCTGAATTGCTGTCAGGGGAATAAGCAGATTCAAACAGGTGTTTTAGAACCATTTTTTCAAGGGAAATTTGGAGTTGAGAGAATCCTTTTCAGCTGTTTATCCTCTGTTTTCACGATCCTCAGCTCTTCATCCAGATGAGGCACTCTACAACATCTCTTAGATCAGTTGACTAGATAGCATTCTAAATAGCTGATTTTCCATCTCTGATTCAGTGCTGAGGCCCATCTTTGCAGCCACTTGGGTAGCTAAAGCGATCTTCACTTGGGCAGAAAAACTCCTGGAATGGTTCCTGAATGGCACTTCCAGGGAGATGCTGATGCAGATTGCATATAATAAATTGGTCACTCCTACATGGAAGACATAGTAATTCTGCCAGGTTAATGACCAGGTCCTTGGCCAGTTCGATGGTAGCTCAAAACTCGGTCAACAGTCTTACGCAAGTTCACAGTCTGTGCTGCTTTTTTCAGGAAAGACCCGCTTTATGCTGGAACTGGAGACGATAATAAAATATGTTGGGGGTGGGAAGAGTTTGTTACCCCCTTCCTCAGAATAAACCCAAAGAAGTCACCTTTCACTAGTGATGGGCAGTATTGCAGGTGCCACTCCCCCCATTTTCCACCATCTCTTACATTTCTTAGGTGTCTGGAGGACAGCTATTTATGCAGTAAGAGAGGTGTATTTCTCCTTCATGTGTTGGTTGGAGAACAGGAGATAACATGAGGTTGGTAGATGACTTGATGGCTGCTCTCTGCTCCGGTCATTAGTATGTCAGCAAAGACATGACATGATGACTGTGTCTGCTACATTTCTAATTACTGTTGAGTAGATTGTACAGAGTAATATTAGTGAGTAAGACTGTGGTCTCTGGTTTGATAGTAAAATTTAGTAGTGATCATGTCTGATAATGCTGCTGAGAGTATTGATCTTCTATGCTTTTGTGTTCTAGCTGTGAGGTAATTCTGAGTGACCAGTTGAAGGAGGTAATTCTGAGTGACCAGTTGAAGGGTACAGCTTTCTCTTATCTTGTTATTTGTACCCAATGACTGACTTGTCCAGCTAGGCATTTGCATGTTTAGTATCGCAAGGCCACATCTCGCGCTCACAGTGCAGGATTGAGAGTCCCTCAGTCCTGCTTTGCAGCCCTTCCTGCATGGTGTAATAATGTGTTCCCCTGGCAGAGCATTTCATCAACCCCATAGCTGGTGGATATTTGTACAAGGGTACCGGATGTTTCTTTTCTCCAGTGTCAGATACAGATTCTGAAGACAAGTCTCTTGAATTGTATGAAATCCACTGACTTTGAGATGTAGTGTGTATAGAGGAGTTACTGTACAGTACAATGGTTCATGTCTTTTTGGCTACTTATTGTTTTATGGTCCCATAACATGTCAGACGTGTATAGTAATATGCTCAATGTTTCAGTCTCCCTGAAAATCGCATCGAAATATTGTCAAGTTTGGTATAGCCTTTTTAACTCTGGTGTAAAATCAGTCTGTTTATGGTCATTGGCAATGTCAAAATCAACTACCTCCAGGTGGTAAATGTATGAACCTCCGATTTCTTCAAGTCGCTGGAAATCGGCGACTTTGAAGGTAAAATTTAAAGCGGCGATAGCTTGTAAAGACAAGTTTACCTTTAAAAGGCATTGCCGCTTTAAATTTTCACTGCAAAGTCGCCGATTTCCGGCGACTTGAAGAAATCGGAGGTTCATACATTTACCCCCAGAAGTATTAGCCCTCTGGGCATGCCTAGACTGCACGCTGAACTGACTGTAAATGCTAATCGCTTTTATTGTTTAGTCTGTTATATTTTTGAGAATAACCTAATACACCTGGGACACACATTTAATTATAAAGGTGTAAAAAATGGAATGTTGATGGTGTCTTTCATATTTAATCTTGTAATTTGTCCACTGTTGAACATTTAATTTCTTTGGCAGAGAATGGTTGCCTGTGCTACATCTTAAGCCAGTCCTCAAAGAAAGCTTAACAAGCTATGCTTAAAAGATAATCTTTCTTAAACAGTGGTGAGTGAGGGGCTGGTGTGCCTCATTATAGTTATAAAGTCTGTAAGGCTTCCTTGGGGACTGACATGATTACTTTGATTTAGGTCTTGATATTTGCAGTTTTTTAGCAATTAGTGTAAAGTGGAATTTTATCTTCCTTATTTTTCTGTGATACAAAGTGGCAGATTTTCATACGATTTATCAACCTCTTTTTCAGGCATGTAATAGTACCTAAATAAGTCTGTATCTAGTAAAGTACGCTTGTTGGGTGAATTTCGCCCGACAAATGCTTTCAGGTGCTGTTATAGGGGTTAATAGAAATTATCTCTATATTGTATAGAGGCCACTTCAATGATCTCTGTATTGTTTAGCTACCAGTCGGATAGTTATTATGATATATGTCGTCATTGAAATAAATTTCTTGAAATCATTGTAATGGGGGAGTTTTTTCTAATGCAAAACAGTACCTTCCACTGGAAGAGCTGCTTTCTCTTCTTAGGCATCATAGGACTGATAGTTGAGGTTATAAGCTGTTTTTTCGGGTGCAGTGCAGCCCAAAAAGAAGCTCTTCTGGACCTCCAAACTAGGATAGCATTAAGACATCTGACATTGGTAATTACTACTGATTACATGCGGGCACAAATGTGGACTGCGTTCATCTCCTCCTCTTTGGTGACTTCTGCTCATGTTCAATGTCTGGATACTCATTGTCATCAATATGGGATATCCTTTTTGGGTGTCCCCGTAAATAGATGATGATGTCACTAAATCACCTCTTCTGAGCATGTGTGGGTCTGTGCCATGTTCAGTAAACTCCCAGTTGATGTGGTCTAAGCATAAGCACAGCGCTGCCCTCTCGACCGTATTTTCCATGCCTGCAACTTCTCCGCAAACTTACTATGTCCTAGTTTTGGTTCTTTGTATGATGTGTTTTTTGTGTAAGTTCTTGTACCGACTGTCTTTTGCTGCAGAGTTTCAGTGAAGATAAGCACTAGCTGATTCCTTTTCCCATTTATTTGTTTTAAGGATTGAACATCTTGAAGCAGATGACCTTGAAAAGATCCAGGATGTGCTGTTTGGCTTTATGGCTCCTAATGCTGCTGTGATCAGCACTCCCAATGTAGAATTTAATATTTTGCTTTCTAAAAACTCTAAATTCAGACACCCAGATCACAAGTTTGAGTGGAGCAGAAAAGAATTTCAGAGCTGGTGAGATCATATTTATATATTTTCCTTTCTTAAAGGCCAATTACAACTTGTGGACATTTCTATTACTTGTATTTCTTTATTTTATGGTTACATTTTAAAATAAAATATTATTTTTGAATTATAACCCAATCCTATATTTAAGAGTTGATTAGATCTTCTTAACATAGTGTCTAATGTTTTACCTTTACCTGCAGACTTTCAAAATGCATGGGGCCAATCTTATGCAGTCCATTGTCTATGCCTGGTCCCTACTGCAGCATGATTTGGTCTATCTCAGTGGTTTAAACTGCATATTGCAAAAAGCAAAACACCTTTTATTGTTCTCCCTTTTAATTATGTCTATATAAGTATTTCAAACATTTATCTAACTAACCATTATATGTTAGGGTAACCTATTTAACAGTAATATTATGGAAAATTCCATAAAGGTGGACTTTTCTTACCATATTTCATTGTTTCTCCTTTATGTTCTGTAACATATCCAATTGGTTAGTTTATATGTATCTATAGTTTATATACATCATGAAAATGTTACCTGCTGTTGAAAGTGTTGGAAATTTGTTGAAGTCTTAAAATTAATATTTATATGTACTAAAGATAACTTACTAACTACATATTATGTGAATGCAGGATATGGTTAGTAATGCACCTATTTGTCTTAGTTCATAGTAAGGTCCACATTCTGCTTTTGGCAACTGCACCTACTTTTGTGGGATTGCAGGTCCACATGAAAATGACCATGGTGGAAAGAGCAGAAAAGTCACTCCAAAATTCTACCACTTTAGAACCACACCTTTTTTTTTTTTTTTTTTTTCTTGTAAAATGCAGTTCCATTTTCCTTGTTTAAAATATACATGATGCTTGAACATCAGTAATGTTTTTTTTTACTTATTTTGTGTTTTGATTGTTTTAATCACATGGACATATGCGCCTGTAAGTGCTCTTACTGGCATCAAATCCTCCTGGTTGGTACAGTGGAATATAAGCATCGTATGAGTAATATGCTGCTAGTCTGCATACGAATGCAAGTGTACACATTTTTTGTGTGCAGGCGTAGTGCGGAAATGTATATTTTTGGCAAATAAAAAATCTACATGCAACTCTACATGAGGCCCAAAGTACCTTCAGCTGACACCCTAACTTCACCCAAATAGCACAACTGTGGGTAAACTGCTGTTTGTGATAACTTGCGATTCCAAAATTCCTCTGCCATTTGCTTTTTGAAAAGATGAGATACAAAATCATTAAAAATTGAATGGTCTTTAACCTTAAACTGTTCCCATATGTTGTCAATTGGAGCATCGGCAGAACTAAGTTCTCCTGAATGGTAGGGGTCCTTGACATGGGACCTACACAGTTCTTTTAATTGATGGTATGGAATGAGAGCTAAATATTAAACTAATAATATTTATTGAAGAAATTATACTTTAATATGTAATTGGCTCTTGGATTATCTTTAATCTAACATATTCACACGAAGTCTGTGTAAAGCAGTAGTATAGTGTCACATAGGATTGTTAAAATTCTGCTGTGGCAATAATAACTCTTCCACTAACGTGTTTGCAGTTCATGAGCGTCTACAATCTGCTTTGTAGCTCATGGCTGTGTTCATATATCTTGTTTGTTTTGGAGGGGATGTAGGTGTTTTCGTCTAAATATCTGGTTATGTTCAGTAATTTAAATATGATGTTCTACTATCATAATTTGTACAAGTACAGAAGTAATTCTTTATACTCTTATTCAGTATCTGTTTGTAATTTTTATTATTAACTGTCATCTCATAGAATACTATCCTAGAACTTCTATTTTATGGAAATTGTAGTCCAGTGATAGACTGCATGTTATCCCCAGCTCTTGCTGCTTTATTGGCAGATTTGATTGTTTTTATAGGTTGTAAAACTGTAAAATGCCTTCTGATATTTTATTACAGTAAGGTGTCTTTGTTTGATTAAATTATTTGTTTAACTTATTACTGAGATTAAGGGTAATGTGTGGCCCCTTTGATCGCACATGCAGCCCCTGAAGTGTATCAGGTTGCCTATCACTTCTGTAGTCACTGTAATCTATGTATTGTATTTCTAGGGCTATGAAGGTTGCAAGGCAATATAATTACACAGTGGAGTTCAGTGGGGTTGGAGAACCACCACCAGAACACAAAGATGTCGGCTTCTGCTCCCAAATTGGAGTGTTCAATAAGAACTACGTGGAGAGTGAAGAATCAATCAATGACAAAAAGAAATACACAAGGGTTTACAAGACAGTAAGTATTGTCCGTTATTTACATTACTCCTTATTACTGTCTAAAATCATCTACCAAAATGTGGTTCTGGTGCCATTCTCGGTAATATTGCTGTATGGAAATTAAATGGAGCGTAGGAGCATAAGGGGCCTATTTATGAAGCCCTAAACCATGTGGAAACTACTTTTTCCGCATGGTTTAGGCATTACCTGCTCTCCCCTCTGGTTACTATACTAATATGTCTCTGCGCAAGTGTGACCTTAAGTGATGCATGCACAAAGCCACTTTGCGATCGGAGAGGAGAGACAGGCAACGGGAGTTTTAAGGCAAGTTTAGTCATCGCCAGGACAGCAACCTACCGGATGTGCTGTCCCGGGATGATTTTTTAATAAATGCTTACCAAAAGTCATCTGACATCATTGCAAAGACAGATGATAATTAACTGGGCCAAACCCTTTTAATTAATAAATGTGTGTATATCGCGTGGGAGCACCTGCTGGTAGTGTATTGTGGAAAAGGCAAAAAAGTATAGATTTTCCATCCTAGACACCAATCTGCTGGACACTTCTTTGTGTAATATGATGGTCATTTTTGTCCTTTTTATTATATAACACATTGAATTTGCATTTTTATTGGCCCTATCTATTAAGTTTCAGAGAAATGTGTCTGTTCCTAATATACCTATTCATATGTGAATAGCCATGTGCATCCGAAGTGTGTTTTAAAATAGATATTCGTGATTCCATTTCTTGCAATAAAAATACTGCTTATCCTTTGGACAGAACAATAGGAATATTGTACCCTCCTTCTCTGTAGATATCGCATGTATAACAAGTTTATCTGGAGTTCCATAGCCTGTATAAAAGTACTTGATTTACAGTTTACTTTATAAAAGTTGGGAGTAAAGTTTGCAAAGTGCTATTTTAAATGGAATAGACTTTGGTCAATACATAGGTGTCATATAACCAACTTCTTTCATGGAGCCCTTTAAAAATATTCTTAGATATTTTCAAAATTATGGTTAAAAGAGAACCTGTCACATTTTAGCTATATTGTTTTGTTTTTTGTTTTGATTTTACAATGGACTATTTACTAGCAGTGCTCAAATATGCACATACAAAGTAAGCGGACATAAACTTTTGATATGTATCTTGCACCAGACAGAGGAAAGCTGATTAATTGCTATGGGCTACTGCATATTTGCACCTTTTGAACATTGTTGGTAAAAAAGAAACAACTCTTCGAGCCTTTTGCACTATGTGGGGATCACTTTCAGTTAGGAGCCAATTCAACTACTGAGTGCAAAATTTACACCTGGAAACCCCCTTTCTATGCTTCAAGTGGTAAGGTGGTGTAAGATGTAGAAAGTAGAGATGAGCGGGTCCGGAATTAGAAAATCAGAACCCCCCCCGAACAGTGCCGATCCAAGCCCGGATCCAAGCACTGTTCGGGGGTTCCCGCCGATCACGAACCTCAGAACGAGGCAAAACCTCGTCATCACGCCGTCGGATCTCGCGAGATCTGACGGCGTGATGACGACTCCTGAGATCCGCAGCACTTGTACATCCAGTTAAACATCCAGTTTGAATGTGGACAGCTTTATTAAGCAGTGACAACCATATGGGTGGCGTGCGTCAGCCGGTGACATCTATTGTGAGTAATTACAGTACAGGTGCCTAGCATACAAGGTAGAATGATGGCAATGTGAAAAACATTTTTATAATGGCATAATAATTGTATGTTTTTTATCTCTTGATCTGTGGAACTTGTTTGTGACTGACAAATGTATCTAGCAACATACCGATTGCTGAAAGACTTGATCCCCCGCAGATTGTTTGATAGTGAGCTTTTTCTCATCTACAAACTGGATTCTCTGGATGATATTTCTTTTTACCTAGGTAGTGCATTATCTCCCACATACAGATATGCAGAAAATAAAGATCCCTGTGAAACTAAATGCACAGACATATGTGTCAATTAACATTTTTAGATGAATTTCATTAAGGTCAGAGGACCTAATGTATTAATCTGTTAGGCACTTCAGAGATTGCCATAGAAAAGCATCACATGTCCCAGTGTTAGCTGCCAATTTCCATTTTAACCCCTCCAGCAATTTGATTTGCTATTTAGATATTAATGTGAATAAATCTGCCTATGATCATCTTTTTATGACTCAGGCTAGAAAAATGAACACGAGAAAACAAAATAACTTTCATCTGCACAAGTGAGGAATGAGATTGTTATTTTTAATATCCTCTAAAGAACTTCAAGAGTGTGTTTTTCTGCAAAACCATTTGTATTAATGTGTTAGTATGGTCGTCTTCAGCTCTTGCTTATTAAGCACCATATTATTTATCAAATCGCGCATTTCACAGAAATTTGCTGTAAATGATATTCACAGCATATAAGATATATAAAAAGATGAATAGTATACATATAAAAAAAAGCTAATGCTAAAAAAAAGTAATTGCTTATAATAGCAGACATCGTGTGAATCCGAGGTGCGGTGTGAGCATAGTTTATGAATATTCTTCCTCCTACACAAAGCAAACAAGGGTTCCAGTTATTCAGGATGATTTTTATTGCTCACTACATTAAACTTGTGTCGCTTAGCTTAGTCATCCAGCTACCTCGGTGCAACCTTTTGGACTAAAAACAATATTGTGAGGTGTTCAGAATAGACTGGAAATTAGTGGCAATGAATGTTATTGAGGTTAATAATAGTGTAGGAGTGAAAAAACCCAAAAAATAATGGATTTTAGCACTTTTTATATTTTTCTTTTTTTTGTTTAATGTATACCACTTAATGGAAAATCTCTGGTGCATATAAAACAGAACAAAAGGAAAAGAGAAAAACAGTGGGTAACGTTCTAACCAATGAGTAGGAGAAACTTATATTGATTGTGGATTCAGTACACACTATTTTGTGTTTTTTACTGTTTTTTTGAGAACATCAGCAATTGCTAAACCAATAAGTGACTGCATAGGCAATCGTTTGTAAGTACCAAGACCAAGAGGGATGATTAAGTGGCTTATATCTCATGCTTGTAACAAATATGTAATAGGTGAGTAGAAACTCAGCTAATTATTTTTCCTATTCATTGGTCAGAACGATACACACTGTTTTTCCTTTTTTTTCTGTTTTATGTGTGCCAGAGGTTTTCCATTACATTGTTAATATTTGTGGTGTCACTCCAGGCAGCAAGTTGAATTTAGTTCTGTCAAGAAAGACATTTGGGTTATGTCGGTTAGAATATTTTATTAAAAAAAAAACAACAAAAAAAAACATACTTCGTAACAGTTTTTCTCTAAGTAGCTACTGCTAGGAAATATCCAAACATGCATATTCTAATGTTGAATAATTTTATATAAAAAGGTTTTTCATGTGGTATATCCGAGTCTTCAGGAGGAGAAATACCTACGACAAGCAGTACTGAACGTAGCTCTATTCCATGCACACCGCCTTAAAACCAACTTTCTGCATCATCTTATTCCTGAAGAATATGATAAAGAGACCAACATGGCAGACCGTGAAAAGGAACTCTGTGTACAGACAAAATGGTTTTCCAGTTTACAAAATGAACCAGTGAATGAAGAGAGCAATGGCCTACAACCTTTTCTACAAGAGAATAATGTTCATGTCCCACTGGAAACACTCTTTGCTATCTCAAGGGTGAAGGAAATTTGTGGAAGTCTAGAGGTCCTAAGAAATATGTTGAGTGGTGAGGCCACACTAAGCAAGGATGGCAGTACCATTGTATTTCCTGTTCAATTACAAAATGACTAATATGATATATGCAGAATTAGTTGGAGTTCATTATTTAACAAGTGCACATTTCTTTTGTTTTTTAAGTTGTGCATTTTTCTTACACTTTACAGCTGTAATACATTTGTGTTATCTGTGATGGAGTATTAGGCAAAATACATACGTTATCTGTGAGTTGGATTGTATCAGCTACAGAAGCATAGACCAAGGGCAGAAGTTTTTAAGGTTTGAAAGGTATTGATTTATTAATCATACTATGCCTGACTCGACCAACAGAATTATCATTCAGTTTGGCCCTCGAAAGTTTTCCCAGGCTAATAAACAGGAGAAGTTTTAAAGAAAATTTCAGGTATTAAACGGTTGTCAAAATTACTTGTCTAAATTATATTCTAGTCTCCCAACTATTAGAAGTGTCCGTTTCAGTGTTGGCGGTTTTCCTTGTTTCTTAATCTTCTGGTATTACACCTAGGGTTTTCTTCTAGTTGTAGGGAAAACCGGTATATGATAATTAGGTGAGTCCTCCTTTAAGTGGTATTGATGACGTGTATTTTGTAAATATCACATTTCCATATTCTCAATGGAACATAGCAGACTAAGAACAGAAATCATTTTTTTTTGTTGTTGTTTAATTGCACAGCATACAATTTAGTTGTAGTTTTCCACTGGAATAAATGTCATTTTTTTTCCAGATAAATGAGAGCATTGTGATTTATGTCTTACAATCACATTGTTTTGTGTATAATGTTATAAATAAATATATCTAAATATATCTAATGTGAAAGTGTTTAAACTGTGTAGCTATATTTTATAGTTATTTTAGGGAAATTCTGCAATTGAATTAGTTGAACTGGAGAGGCATTAACATATGTAATGGAAACACAATCCCCCTCGTTGCTGGGTTTCCCCAGTGAAGAGAGTGCTCCTGGATCTATAAATCACAAATAAACCGTCTATATGTTTCTCCAAAGGTAGAATATATATTAACATATCACTGACCTATAAGCAAATAAACACCAGTTTTAATTATTAAAAATACATACAAAAATGTGTATAGAAAAAAGTGGTGGTGCGAGGGGAGTGTAAAAAGAAACAGACACTGATGTAAACAAACTTTTCTTTATGGTCCATAACTTGAACAGAACATAACAGCTACACTTATTTGATATTCCTATAACCTTAAATTTCAGAGTTGCTTTTTTTCTTGTTTTCATTCCATGTGGCCCTTTCAAAGTGTTTAGGGACCTATAAAATGTGGTTGCCCATTTCTATAGTAAAACATTGATGCCAAAGGAAATCATTCTCCGTAAATAAATATGCATATTAATTGCAAAGTAACCTTAATAACTAGAAATAAACAACTTATAAATGTTGACATTTATATTCAACATTGTATTGTTTTATATGCTTGTACATTGTAAATACCGTGGATAATATTTTCTGGCAGAGAGTCATTTTTTTTATCATACATTATAAACTGCTGAGAACTACCTTGTTTTATAGTGTTTGTATTTTTCAAACATACATGTAGAGGTGATGTAGGCTACTTTTATGTGTTCCTTCGCACACATTTTGGATAGCTAAGTTGCCCATATCTACACTGACTCCTTAGAGAAAACTTCACAGCAAACTCGTAATTCTCATATCCCGGCTTACATAAGAACTCTACAAAATCTCCATGTAAAAGGTATTCGCTGTCTAAACTCCATTTCAGACGCACATGGCTTCTGTCCATCTCTTCTTTGGATAAAACACATGGTTCTAAAACAAATCAATAAACAGGAGTAGATTAGAATTTAAGACTACATTATTGATAACATACAAACGTTATCAGTGAGGGTTACCCACCAGCATTGCTCAGAGGTGCAACTCTGCACTCAAACCACAGGCATTTGCTTTTATTTTCTAACTTGCACTAGACCAATTAAACCTAATGGCTTTCTGGTTGCTGTGGTTTTAATGCACATTTGCCCTTTTGTGCTAGATTTATAAATAACCATCAGTGATCACATTGTGGATGCAGTTTCTAAAGAAACAAGAAAGGTAACATTTAACATATATTCACAATATCTTCCCACACTAAATTTTACGAGCGGTTAATTAAGTGGTTGGGAACAGGTGAACAGGTACTTGTTGTTATAAGTACCCCTAGCAAATAACTACGATGTTCCACTTATTCTCAACAGTTCTACCTTTGACCATAGAACAATGTAGGATATTTATGAAAATGGGGCAGAGGGAAAAAAAAGTATTTTAATCTAAAACAACCAATGAGATTCTAGCAGTTTATCGCTAATTTCTCTAGTTCAATTCACAAAATTAAAGCAACCATGTTGCTGGTTGCTATAGGTTACACCAATTTTCCCTGTGCACAGTAGTTGTAAATATACTCCATTGGTTTTTGCAGGCTCAGAATGAATTGGCCTTGAAACCTGTACTATTCAAAATCTGATATATGCAGAATTTTTGTTGTCTCAAACCCTGATATCAGCCATCTCAAACTAGTAATAACCGAAACATCGATTTTAATTTGAACCTTTATTTCTTGAATATTTAAATCATAATTGGTTGTGACAGGAGTACCTTTTACTATATAGTTTCATTATATATAGGATAATTACTTCTATGGCTATGAAATGTCATTGAGGAATTCTGTAATCATATAAAAGTATGAAGCTTTAGGCAGATTGCTTTTTATAGAAATCCCAGGTGATTTCTACCATCCATATTAATTTACAGTGATGGTGAATCACACATTTTTCTGATACTGAAGTGATAACATCAGAACTGACTTTATAATATACTTGTGAAATTAGTGTATGTTTATATTAGTGTGAATGTCATTTGGGGATTTTATAACATATCATTGATGCTTACTGATATAATCACTTCTGCATTCATTAGGAAACCATAAGCATAAAAAAACCTCAAGTGTATACCTAGCCTTATACACAAAGCATACTTTCTATTGTAAATATTAAGATAATCTTAAGTAAACATAAAGTTCCTTGAAGTTAAGGGCTGTATATAAAAGCAGATTACTTTACATACTTAACTTAAGAGTGTTGTGAGAAACTCTAGGAAGGTGAAAATCATTGTTTACCTATACAGATTGGTGGAGATTCCCATTGCCCATTGGAACACTGTATAGTGCTGAGGCCATTCAGGTAGTGATGTGCTGAACACTGATAGACCACAATTGAGCCGGACACATATGTTTGCTGGGAGGCATTAAGTACACCGTGCTTTATAACCGGAGGAGGACCACAAGCCTTCACTGTATCTGGAGAAGTGCAAAGTGGGTTGTGTTAGATAATTTGTCTATAACACACTAAGGGAAGATAAATGTGTTATTTATTTTGTACCTTGCTTTCTACAGGTTGGATATAGAATTTGACCATTTTGACACCGTCCTTTCAGTTCAGAATATGGTGACATGTCAAACCCATCCATGCATTTAAATTCAATCATATCACCATGTAAAAATTTTGAATTTCTTTCAAAGCTCTGCTGTAGCTCCATATTTCTTTCTTTCATCTCTGTTATAATCACAGTACAGGGCTCTGGAAAAAAAAATAGCTTTGGGTTACAACAAAGCCTCAGAAGGGATTTCTTACGCTATCTTATAATTTGCAGTGGGGGAGAGGTTGACAAAGCCCTGGAGACAGTACTGGTATATTTATTTATATTGAGTTCCCTAATCCAAGCAGTAATTTGTTAGTGGAGACGAGGAGACCCTATTCATCAGTTTGTTGCCATTGCAGTTTTTTCTAATAATGCACCATTTCTTCCAGAAAATTGTTGAAGTTAAAAAATATTTTGGTTTCCACATATGTATTTCTTTGGCTTGCAGTGGGATAAAACACAAACATTGTCATAGCTAATTCCATGGAGAAAACCTTAAATGGGCTGGATACAATTATTGGCACCTGCTAGAAGTAGTTAGAAATAATAATATTTCAAGCAGATGATTCTACTTTAGGTTAATTGGCTGCTATCAAAATTGACCCTTGTCTCTGTCTGTCTGTGTGTGTATGTTAGGGAATTTAGACTGTACGCTCAAATGGGGCAGGGACTGATGTGAATGAGTTCTCTGTACAGCGCTGCGGAATCAGTGGCACTATATAAATAAATGGTGATGATGATACTTTGGAACGGAACTTGCCTATATAAATATCACCCATTAAACGAATAGAGAAAATGACTCATTCTCTGCTGTTTTGTCACTGTGTGTACTGCAATGAGCATGGAGAAAAGCAAGAAAGCCAGAGCATTGTCTGAGAAGATCAGACCGAAGATTGTAGACAAGCTTAAGGCTACAACTCAATCTCCAGAGTCCTTTTATATACTCTTTTTTTCACTGTAAATGTTACAAGGAAGTTTAAGGCCCATGGTACTGTAGCCAACCTCCCTGGAAAGAGAAAACTTAATCGAAGATTGCAGCGCAGCATTTTTTTTTTTTTTTAAATCATCAATTTTTATTAAGGTTTCAAAAGTAAGGAAGGGAGGGGTGCAGAAATAAGAAAAAAAGGGAGGGAGTACATAAATGGGAGCAGACATAACAATGTATATCATGCCAAACAATATATGCACAAAAACATCTCAATATCTTACCAAGTTGGGAGAAGAAACAAAGTGTTAAGGCTTAGCTCGGGGTTGGAGGTAGATCAGGAGCGGTCGGAGTAAGGAGGTTATGTGATTTCAGGGTGTGGATTAATCTAAAACCTTCGCCATCCGTCATAAATTCGTGCCAAGCCATCCACTTACCAATGGTAGAAGACAGAGACATAGATAAGGAGCATCTAATGTCTCCATTTGAAAACTAAAGTGAAACTTTGTAATAACTTTGTGGAGGGTAGGGGGTATTGGCTGTTTCCATAGTTGCGCAATTGCTGCCCTAGTGGCTACCAAAATATGGCCCCAAATATATCTAGTATTTGGGCAATTGATCAGGGTATAGATGAAGGAGAGAAGCAAGAGGTGTCGGGGTTAAGGATATAGAAGTAACTTTCCGTGCAAGGTCGAATATGTCATACCATAAAGGCTGAACACTAGGGCACGACCAAAACACATGCATGAGATTCCCTACACCTCCACAATTGTGCCAGCATAGCTTAGATTGGTTAGGCCATATCTTCAGTACATGGGCCGGGGTAGGGTAAGTACGATATTACAATTTATATAACATTTCCACATAGTTAGTACATTTAGATACAGTAGACAAATTGCTATATATAATTTCCCAATGAACCGGGGAAAGGGAGGTATTGAGATCCAATTCCCACTTAGTTTGCGAAGCGTGCTTAGGAATAATAGATAAAGAAGAAAGGTGTTTATACCAGAAAGTAATTCCACCCTTATTGTTACCCTTAGTCAGTTTGGAGTAGAGAAGAGAGGGGGATGGGTAGAATGGACCGTTTTGACGGTGGAGGACCCCGATCCAATACCTTAGCCGCAAGTACTTATACAAATCTTTAGATGAGCGGGCAAACATACCTTGCAGCTGTGCAAAAGAGCAGAGGTCCCCAGGGCCAAACAGGTGCACTAAGGATGAGAGATCCAGCTGGAAATGTAAAAATCAGTAAGAAATGTAGACACAGTGAGGAGAGAAATATTACTAGTCGGGAGAGTAACTTCTGTAGAGGAGCCCGTGGTTCTGTCCCAAATTCTCAAAGCGTCTGCTATAGAGGTTAAGGGTTCAAGCAAGTGGCACCTCAGATGTTTGGAGAGCCAAATCAAATCTGCAATTGGGCACGTATTAAAAAGAGCTCTTTTCAAATCCACCCAGGGTTTATGGGAGGTTGGGAGAGACCAGTCTTTAATTTGAGATAGGATGCAAGCTTCTTGATATCTGGTCAGATCAGGTAAAGCTAAACTCCCCTGTATTTTGGACAACGTCATACGAGCACAAGACAACCTAGAAGGACAACCTTTCCAAATGTATCCGAGCATCGATGTATGTAATGTAGAAATGT